>NC_056735.1:1772542116-1772674616 GCF_019279795.1 Protopterus annectens | reverse complement strand
GCTTCTCTTGCTGTAAGCATTTACTTTGTCACTTACATAGTCTTAGGAGAAAGCTTAAGCCATCCCCTTCATTCCATTTTTCCACCTGCACTTTAGCTGGTAGATAAGGTCTGCTTCCACTTTAAACATCTGGTTCGAGCTAAGGATACCGTTCTGTTTTACAATGATTCTCTTTCTTGTACTTTGTATGGGAATTAAAGCACTGTTTCCATTGAAGTTCATAATAACTGCTAAATGTTGCCAATCTGGTATTTTACTACCTCTTTTTGCTTTTAGAAATATATACTGAAGCTATACAGCTTTGAGGCTTCCTCTGTTAACATACACCACTTCGCTTTCTTCTTTCCTTTTTTGTAGATGTATTACTTTCACTAATAACCTTTATGCCTAACCAAAATCGATTAACTGTCAAAAACACAGCAGTTCTGCTATAACCACAACCCTGCACAAATTCCAATAGTTGGCCTGTTGATATATCTTACTCCAACCAACCCTTTCTGACTAGTACCATCTCCAGTTGCCACAAATAAGTTTTCATCACCTTTTACCTTACTGTATTCCTCGTGCAAATTAAAACCCATTACACCTTTTACCTTACTGTATTCCTCATGCAAATTAAAACCCATTACACCTTTTACCTTACTGTATTATTCCTCATGCAAATCAAAACCCATTAAATTATGTTAAAAACTCTTCAGATTACTTTAATTGTAGGCAACATTGAAACCTGTCCAGGATCTAGCCTTTACTCAAAGAAGGCAAATAATAAAAAGGTCTCCAAAATATTGTTGTGCATTGTTTTAAATGCAGAATGTAAAACAAATGTATAAACTACTATGTTCTTAGCTTTTACCCCCCAAACTTAACTACAACTGTATAGACATGGTTGAAAAATGATAGTACTAACAGCCATACCAGGTTACAATTACTCGTAATTACACATCTCTTGCAAGACATTTTAAAAGAAAATGTGGCAACACCATACTTTACAAGTTTAATCATCATATCAGAAGAACTGACTTATAATCATGATACATAAAGCAAATAATACTGAAACATATCTTACAATAGTCCACCTATTTTCTCCTCCATAGTCTTCTCTTTTAAAGTCCCAACAATACTTAAACAAATCATGTCAGCAATATGACTTTATAAGAATCTCATTATTCTTGAAGAATTCAGTGTAAAGTATTTAGGACTTCTTCTCTAAGGTATAAAATAATACTTTGATGATATTCCAGCTTTTTCAAGAACCTACGTGTCCTAACCTTAAAACTGGGAATCACACTGCATTAAATATTTTAATCACAAACAGTTGCAAAAAATATCTTTTGTGTTACAATTCACCTTCTTTTTCTTAGAGGTCACGATCTAATTACTTTCCAGCTGACTAAACCAGCCCTTAATATCACTCTCATACTGAAATTTTGCAAGGCATAAACTACTAAAAACATTGATAACCTAAAATCCCACATATCCACCCTTGACAGATCACTAATTCTGAGTTCAAGGATCCAAACTGGGCAGCTGAAACGTTTATCAAAATTCTTACCAGCCTTTATTATATATTCTTCAAAACAATAAAAACATTACAAATAAACAACAGGGGTTAATTTACGAACTAAAACTATTCCTTCACCACAGAAATGAAGCCTGCAACAAGTAGAAGTAATGTCCAAACCGCAATACAAGAACAAGATTTGCAACACTTCTTAGTATTATAAAAAATAAATAAATGCATTTATTAAAATGTAAGTGCTAAAACCAAACATTTCAACAGGCTTTGAGTATTTTTTGAGATTGTTTCCTGCTGGAACCATGAGTTGGGACCCCTGCAATAATGTACTTTTCTTCTTGGTTTGTAAACTTTGTTTCGGAGCTTGTCCTTTCATTAAAACATGTCAGCTTGATCCAGAACTTGTGATTATAATATAGTTGTTAAGCTTTTTTTACAACATACACACATTTGTTAAAGAAATTTATCACTTTACTACAATGAGCTTGTACTTGCTTAATCTATATTAATTTGAATCACTATAAGGACATTATTTCTTGTTGATTTTCCCAAAAGGAATATAGCTCATGAACAACAAAACAGAAAGAAAGAAAGTAAGTAAGCTCTTGTGTCCTCCCATATAGAGTGGAAGCTCTCCCACATCATCTAGATGTATATACAGTAATTCAATTATCACATGACAGAGGAGAAAGTTGGGAAAAAAACAGTGAACACAAGTATTGCGCCAACACCAAGACCACTGTGAGCAATAGAAATTAATTGTTTTATGGCCGGGAGTAAAAGAATGCACTAAGACCATTTTGCATATGTTGACGTCATGGTAAATGCATCCTTAACTAAAGTCACTTCACCTTATCCTCTCCTACATGTGTTCAGCTGAGCATGATGATAAAAGAAGATCTGAAAAAGGCTTGTGTCTTATATGGAAACTGGAAGAACATGACAAAAATCATCATGGCATTGTTAAAATGACAGCAGTAGCTATAAAGGGTAGCTAGAAGAAAAGAATGAAAATACGTGAAAGGCTTGTCTACCTCATGTTGTATAACAGAAAATGTCTAGACAAGCAAATTACACCAATACATTTTTCCATCATGATGATGTTGAAAAAGATATTGATTTCACAGAGCTGTTTATAAACAATTCATGATAGTGGTGCATGAATGTTCAGACCTGCTGGAAGTTTACCTTATGCAATAAGTCACATCTCACACAACCACTAGCCACCCAAAAAAAGATTGTTGTTGCATATTGTTTACCTAACTATATTGTCCCTGACAGTGGAACCTAATCATCTAAAAAGGAATTTTACTGCATATTGTTTACTTGAGTTCAGATAATGGGGAAAATATCTAGCATTAGTCTACTGGAAAAAGAAATTATTCCAGCAGGGTATAAATGCCTAAACACTGACAAGTAAAAATCAAGCCCGCCACTTTACAACAGCATATTAACAACATATTAGGCTTCCTTGACAAAATTAAATGGCAGCCATTTTGTTTAAGCTCAGAAAACACTATGCTGTTTAGTGAATGAAAATTAAAAGTAGTAAATAAAATGAAAAATAAAACAAATTCAAGCAGCACAAAAAACACAGATTTACCATTTTGTGAACATAAACTTTAAAAATAAAATAAAATGAAAAAAGAAAAGAAAAAAAACATAAATTAAACTCAAACAGCAGCGGTGACTACAGCAACAGCAATTACAAGGATTTGCCATTTTTACTTTCCTTTCCTAAATGCAGCTTAAATCATGCTTAATGAGTTTGGAACAAAAAAAAGAAAGATTAATGCACTTAAAACCTACATTTTTTTGTGTGTGTGAGTACGTGTCCATACATGTGTGTGTGTGTGTGTGTGTGTGTGTGTGTGTGTGTGTGTGTGTGTGTGTGTATGCGTGCGTGTGTGTGTGAATGTGTTTACACGTGCGTGTGTGTGGGGGGGTGGTATGTGGGTGTGTGTGGGTGGGTGTGTATGTGTGCACTTTGCTGAAGAATTTTGGACAAAGTCATCAATAACTGTTGGAAAAAGACCTAAATCAGGGCAGTTTTTAAATATAACCCTAACTCACTTGTATATAAAACAGCATGAGAGGTGCTCCTTCAATATGTATGAAAGTATAATGTCTGTCTTTATTCCCTATATTTTTCAGAGATATTTTTAAAAATCAAACATTTTTGAGTGACAGACCAGAAAATAAGAGGCAAAATAAAAAAAGTTGAGAGGCACAGGAGTTGCAATACCTTGCACTGTATGATTTTTTTCATTCATTTGATTGCTATGAAAGATCTGAAATGTTCAGAGGTGGACACATCTGTGTGTGTGTGTGTGTGTGTGTGTGTGTGTGTGTGTGTGTGTGTGTGTGTGTGTGTGTGTGTAAAACCAATAATCTCAGTGCTCATGTCTTGAAGATTAAAATCTGTATTGTGATTTGCAGAATACTTAACTTTAGGATTATTAAGTTCTGAACTTGAATACATGCTGCAAATACATTCTCAATGATATGTGTTTAGCAACTGATTTATTCAGAATGTTTTGCAGTAGGAAAATTACCTTTGTAATCTGCCAGTGTGGGCAACTGCAACCCTCAGACCACTGCTACTCAACATTGTCTCTCTGCAAGGTTGCAGTACCGTGGAGAAAAATGCAATACCCAGATTTCTATGAACCTAAGCATTGCACTGATGTCTGTTATGTTGCATCCTTGAAGTGAGAATAACTAAGTAGCAGTTATATGAGACTCACAATCTACCAAAGCATCTCTAAAACAAGCTTATCAAAATTCTGTGATGAGCTGGAATTCTGTCTTTAGAGTGGTAAGCTCCGGAAAAAGTACAACCCATGAGCTATACTGCATTGTGTTAATATCTGAATACTACCACTTTAGATTAAAAAGGTCACACAGACAAACCACAAGACAGACCCAGCCAAGCTAGAGTTTTCATTATGTAATACTCTAAAGCTCCTGAAGTGGAGGCCCATGGGGTATATGAAAATAAAGCCTAACGGACATATTAGTGTTCCAACTAAATGGCTTCTGAATGCCCATGACTTCTTACTTTTTTAAGTCTTTAGTAGTACAACGAGGCCAATAAAGCAAATTCCCATTTTTTTTTCTAATTAAAAAAAGTTTTTATTACAATTTTTTGACATACATTTAGTGACATGACTTCAAATCAAACCAAGCAATTTATGTGGAATGTACACCATGTGGCAGAATCAATGATCTTGAAAGCAAGTATTTTAGTAATGTAACTTTTTAATTTAAGTATCTTTGAAGTAGAACTCCCCTCAATTAATTCATCAAGAAAAGTTTTCAGTTCTTTGGAGAAAATGATGGGTACTATGCATATGGAAAGCTTAGTGCTACAGTGTGGATGTAAATCCTGGGAAGGTATACAGCAGTGCATGCTTGAGAGCTTGTGTCTGCCTTTGTCTGTGAACCTGGATATTTGTGCTGTAAAGTAAACTTCAAGAGTTCATTACAAATAATACAAGTTCTGTGTGCCTTCCTATATTTAGCTTGCTGTCAATAAAACCTACATTAACAGACTAAAAACAATTATATATTTGTCAATATATCTGCAGTGTACATAGGGCAAAGCAAGATGATAGTCAAATGGGAACCTAGGCTGGGTAATGGACTTGGCCCCGAAGTATTGTCAATATTCAGCTAGTTGTCTGCCTCTCCCCAGTTACCATAAAACACTATTCATACTTATCTACATGCTCCCTATTTTCTTCCTTCTTTCTGCAATGATTACAGATATTTTGATATAATTTATTGTTTTTTTATTTCAGAACTTTCAGCAAAAAACATTGAGAGCTAGTCGCTAGGAAAACACTGTCACACCAAAACAAATATAACATGAGCAGCTATTAACTTCTATCCCTTCAATCTCACATTTATTGAAAATGCATCTGGCAACCCATTAAACTATAAGAGTTTTGTTGGGATTCATAGTTCAATAGTATATAGTAAAGCAATAATTAGCAAGTATGTGAAAGGTGCAGGAATTCAAATGACAAATATGTAATGCATTTGCTAAAAGTCTGGGACAGCCCAATGAATGCAAATGTCACTTTTAAGGATCAGCCTAGGGGCACCATCTGGTCAAGTGATGGTGAAAGCATTTTGTCAGTCACATGTTAAATAAGCGAAAGCTGGGGGAATCAAACCCTACACTACAAAAGCATCTCATTAATAGCTCATAACCTGTTCAACTGCACTAAGTGAGAGACAAACTGTTGTAAACCAACACAGTGCTGCCCAGTTTATTCTCAGTCAAATAAACACATATCAAAGTCAGCAAAACAAGGAAACCAAGGATTGTACCCAAAGATCAAGGCTCATTTGATGATGCTCCTCTTTGGTACAATCTGTTCCTTCCTTTATGCCATTACCACTCTGGGATGGAGGAACTGAGTATTTACACACACACACACACACACACACACACACACACACACACACACACACACACACACACACACACACACACACACACACACAGATGTGACCATTAGTTATAGCCCCTTATATGTCTGTGTATACCTCAGATGTTTGTTTGCAGTCAAATGAATGAAAAAAATGCATAAATAATTACCTAGAAACATATTTAGTGTGCTGCTGTGAGAGCTATATAGTGCAACACATTTTCTCCAGCCATCCCAACCTTTTAGCTCAAGAATTAAAGACAAAGTTGAAAAATCAGAAACATATTTTACATATTGGTTTTATATAGTTAGAAAGTAGCATTACCAAGCATTTTCTGAAGGATATAAAGTCTAAAAATCACATTTGTCATTACTTAGTAACTGCAGTCTTTAACACTTTACCAGAAAGCCACAGATTTTATGAAGAACAGACCACATAGATATAAGGAAAATATCACAAATTATGAGAAAATACAGTTGTGTACACTTACCATAAATGTAGATGTTCGAGTGTATTCACTGTTGCAGTCCTAACCAATGGGTTATCCGGCTCCTGGTAGCCTTTGATTGGCCAGAATACCAAAGGTAAGTAAAAATGTTATTGGCTGTCTTCAGTTGTAAAGGATGTCAGGGTGTCTGATAAAAAAGGAAGCAGCCGACATCACTTCCTCAATCTTTCTTGCCATAACAGTCAGAAGAAAACAAGGCTTAAACCAAAATCCATTTTGGCAAATAATACCAAATTTAGCCTGTACCTTAGGAAAAGATAAAAAGGGGAAGGAGGGAGGGAAATCAGGACTGCAACAGTGAATACACTTGAACATCTACATTTATGGTAAGTGTACACAACTGTACTATGTTCATCGTGTTTCACTGTTGCAGTCCTAACCAATGGGTTGATTACCAAAGCCCAGAGAAAAGGGAGGAGGAACCAACATAATCAAGGATTGGAGATAATGCCCTGCAGAACAACAGTGGCAAACCCTGCCCTGGCTCTTGAAAACAAAGGCAAATTATAATGATTTGTGAAAGTGTGAACAGAAGACCATGTGGCAGCCTCCAAAATGTCTTTAGTAGGGACACCCCTTAAAAAGGTTTCAGAAGTGGAAGCTGCTCTAGTTGAGTGGGTCTTAACCCCTTGAGGAGGAACCTTGCCATGAAAGGAATAACAAAAAGTAATACAATGTGCAATCCATTTAGAAATGGTTTGTTTAGAAATAGCCTTGCCCTGGGCTTCAGGGGCAAAACTGACCAATAACTGTGCTGATTTCCAAAGGTATTTAGTCCTGTCCAGGTAAAACCTGAGCTGTATATGCACATCAAGAGAATGTAGGATCCTTTCACCTCTATTTCGAGGATTAGGAAAGAAGGTAGGAAGGTGTATGGACTGATTAAGAGTCAGGCTAGAAACCACTTTAGGCATAAAGGAGGGGTTGGTTCTCAGAGAGACCCTATCTGCATGGAAAATAAGAAAAGGCTCCACAGCCATCAAAGCATGCAGCTCCGAAACCTTCCTTGCCTAAGTTATAGCCAAGAGGAATGCAGTCTTCCATGAGAGAAAATTTAAATCTGCAGTGGCAGCTGGCTCAAAAGGAGGAAGACTGAGTTTCTCTAGGATAAAATTAAGATTCCAGGCTGGAGTAGGTGCCCTTTTGGGAGGTTTTAAGTTGCAATCACCTCTGAGAAACATTTTCATCAGGGGATGAGAGAAAATGGGTTGTTCAAAAAAACAATGAGCAGAAATGGCTGAAGCATGGATCTTGATAGAGGAAAAAGAAAGACCACCCTGCAGTAAATTAGCCAGGTATTCCAGGATCAGAGTAAGGGTAGGCTGAGAAGATTCCCCTCTAGCCTGCATCCAATGAGAGAATCTTTCCCATTTGCTAGCATAAGACTTCCTAGTGCTAGGCCTCCTGGCCTCCCTCAGCACGTAGACAACCTGCTGGGAAAGGGAAGAAGAAAAGGATGGAGTCATACAATGAGCCAAGCTGCCAAATGGAGAGACTGATGATGAGGATGTAGAATGTTTCCCCCTTCCTGAACCACAAGATCTTGCTTCAGAGGAAGATGCCAAGGAAGAAATTGGGAGAAATTGTGAAGCAGTGGATACCAATTCAGTCTGGGCCAGTCTGGAACTATGAGAATAGTCCTTGGTCGTTCATCCCTAATCTTCAATAATACTCTGGGAAGAAGAGGAAGAGGAGGGAATGCATAAACTGACAGCAGCATCCAAGGGAAGGACAGAGCATCCACTTTCTAGGCTCTGCTGTGATGCTGTCTGGTGCAAAAAAGAGGTAGAAGATGGTTGTCTGGAGAGGAGAAAAGATCAAATTGAGGAGTGCCCCAACGTTGAATGATGCTGTAAAAAAACTGTTCTGCTCAGCTGCCACTTGTGAGGACCCAGGGTCTGTCTTCTCAACTGGTCTGCCAAAATATTGAGCCTTCCTGGAAGAAACTGAGCTAGGAGATGCAGGCCCAAGGATGCTGCTATGGACAAAAGACTTATGCTCTGTCTGCACAGGAGGTAAGAATGAATCCCTCCCTGCTTGTTGATGTACCACATGACTGTGGTGTTGTCTGTCCTGACAAGCAAGGTTCCTGGAGAAAGAAGAGGCTTGAAAGCTAGTAAGGCCTACTGGACTGCCATCAACTCCTTTAAATTTATATGCAGGTACATCTGCTGGGCATTCCAACTTCCCTGCATGCATCTGCCATCCAGGTGAGCTCCCCAGGCATAGTCTGATGCATCTGTCATAAGAACTTGAGTGGCAAGGGGTGGGTGAAAAGGCATGACTTTGTTCTGTAGACAGACTGTTGCCCACCACAGAAACTCTGCCTGCAGACATGGAAGCAGAGGAATTATCACATCCGGGTCCTGTGTGTGTTGACACCAAATGTTCTTGAGGTACCATTGCAATTTCCTCATATGCAGTCTTGCATATGGAATCATGAGAATGCAAGAGGCCATGAATCCCAGAGCTTGCAGGTATTTCCTTGCAGGGAGCTGGGACAGGCTTGCAAAGTCCTTGAAGTAAACTGAAAGAGTTGTCTGCTTCTCCTGGGTGAGATATATCATCTGGGCGGCCGTGTTCAGACTCACTTCCAGGAATGTTATCTCTTTGGATGGCACCATTTTTGATTTTTCCTTGTTGAGATTGTAACTCAGGGAAGAGAGAAGAGTCTTTACAAATTCTAGATCCATTAACAGCTGTTCCTGAGAATTTGCTTAAATTAGACAGTCGTCCAAGTATGGATAAATCTGAATTTTCTTCTGCCTGCAAAAAGCAATGACTGGAGCCAGGCACTTTGTAAAAACTCTGGGAGCAGTAGATAAGCCAAAGGGCAGTGCAGAGAATTGATAATGTTGCTTGCCCACCCTGAAACAAAGGTATTGCCTGCAACTTTCCCTGATAGGGATGTGCAGATAAGCTTCTTTGAGATCCAACGTTACCAGCCAGGAATCCTTTTCTAACAGTGGCAGCAACTGATGCAGAGTGAGCATTTTGAACTTTGGAATTATTAAGAAAGAGTTCAGGATGGATAGATCTAGGATAGGATGCCAGGTACCTTCTTTTTTTGGAACTAGGAAAAGTCTGGAATAGAAACCCTGGCCTACCTGCTGAGCAGGAACTGATTCTATTGCTCCTGGATGTAACAGAGACAAAATTTGCTTTTCTACTTCTGCCCTTTGGAGGAGCATCTGGGAATCCTTTGGGTACTGGAAAGGTGTGGAAAGAAAACTTGTGTCCTAGGGATACAGTTCTGAGTACCCATTTGTCGTCCATGATGGTGGCCCAGACATTTGCAAAAACAGCCAACCTTTCCCCTAAAGGACTCTCTGTGCAGGCAAGAAAAGGCAGAATGTGGACAGAGTCATTGAGAATGTTTAGATTGAGATGCAGGCTTAAAACTTCCCGCCTTGGAAGAGGAAGCCTGCCAACGCTTAGACCTTTGACGGGTAGCCACCTGTCCCCTAGAAGATTTGTAACCTCTAGTCCTAGAACAGTTCTGTCTGCTGGTATCAGGGAACATCCAACCCTTAGAAGGGTAATTCCTGCTAAAGTGAGGAGGCTGAACTTGCAGAAAGTCTGCATAGACTTGGCCTTGTCTTCCATCTTCTTGAACACTTCTTCTGCTTTGCTGCCAAAAAGACTGTCCTTATGCAAAGGTATATCTAAAAGCTTAGCCTTGACAGACTCTGGTAGGGGCTGCTCCCTGAGACAAGCGTGCCTTCTAATAACATAGCCAGTAGCTGTAGCCCTACAGGAGGCTTCTAGAATGTCAAAACCACAATGTAATGAATGTTTATTGACAAGACTGGCAGAATTCGGCAAATCCTGCATATCCTTACACTCCGTCAACAGAGGCACACTTGCTACCCTAGACTTAATAGCTTCCAAGGTGTGATGCTGGTGCTTCAGCATATGAAAAAGACAATTAGTAGACCTAATAGCAAGAGTGGCAGAGGTATAAACCTTTTTACCACACCTATCTAGGTTCCTAGATTACCTGTCAGAAGGAACAGGATTTTTAGTAACAGTGGCCTTAACTTCTTTAGGGCCTTGAGAAATAACCTCTGGATCAGCCAACGGATTCCTAAAAAGAAACAAATGAGAATCAGGGACTCTGTAGTACCTGTCAGGTTTCCTGGGAGCAGAGGAACTGAATTTGGAGTCAAGAAATTTTCCAGAAAAACATAATCAACCACCTCCAACACAGGTGGACTAGCCAAAGGCTTTTGCTGAGGCAAATCCAAAAACTCCCTAATCCTTTTCTTAGAAAGGGGGTAATCCTGACTTTCCCATTTAAAATGCTCCCTGAGAGTATTTAAAGTATCACAAAAAGAGAAATCTTCTGGAGAAGAAGCAGAAGGGATGGACTCCTCTGTGTCTGAATCCTCAAAAGGAGAGAAAGCCTGAGAAACCTCCTCTTCATCAACAGAAATGCTAGTCATATCAGAACCTGAATATGACAAAGCCTCAGGAGAGACATCCCAACCTACTTTTGAAGGAGGAGGCTGTGAACCCCTAATAAGAGTCAAAAGGTCATCAGCCATTTTAACCATTTGAGAATGAGGGGAATGACAGAAAACAGAGAAAACTGGAGCTTGTTTCTTCACAGACTTATGACTGGAAGATTTACCTGCAAGTCTGAAGGACTCTGGAGGCCTGGCAACCACCAAAGTTGCAGCCGAAGTCATCGGTATGAGCTTGCTGTCTGAACGAACAACGGAGGCCTCTGACACTGGAGTCAGTGTAGCGGCTCCGGATCCAGCTGAAGAGGCAACAGGCAGAAGGTCAGAAAGCAAAATGGAAGCTGGAGGCTTGGGGGGCTCTGAAATGGTCTCAACCAAGGCCTGCGGTTGAAAATCTGTGGGCTGCAGGGGCTGCAAAGTTGCCTCACTGGTTCCCACGAGTAACTTAATATCATCCGGGGACTTGACCTTCGGAAGCCTGTCACAGTCCTTATCCTTACGTTTTTTGGGGATATATGAAGCCTGAAGACCAGCGGATGCCATACCGACAAACTTAGGCCAAACTCCAAAATGTTTAGCTAAAAGCTTAGCCCGACGATGAAAAATACGTGGATTAAAGGAAGCACAAAGATCACAATTAGAAACGTTGTGGTCAAGACCTAAACAAATAATACAATAGGAATGAAAATCTCTATGGGGAATCTGCTTTCCATAGGTAAGACAATTATTAACCTTTCCTGACATTTGTTAAGGCAAGAAAAGAGGATCCCCAATGGGGTACTTAGCTGTAGTTGACTTCAACTTTGTAGTCGGAAACAAAAAAGGTAAACAGCCGACTGGCACTCGTGCAAGAAATGCTTCTGCTTCAGGCTCCATTGCAAGGAAGACTGAGGAAGTGATGTCGGCTGCCTCCTTTTGTATCAGATGCCCTGACGTCCTTTACATCTGACAAAAGCCAATGTCATTTTAACTTACCTTTGGTATTCTGGCCAATTGAGGGCTAACAGGAGCCGCATAACCCATTTTGTTAGGACTGCAACAGTAAAAGACGATGAACATCTATGCCCTTTGTAAATATGTGCATAAAAACACACAAACACACACACTCACACACATGCCTTTATGACTGTGCATCTCAGATATCTTCTTGAGATCAAGTAAATTCATAAAAAATGCATAAGACATGAAGCGTAGCTCACTGCTGTTAGAACCCTTGGCCTTCTCAAAATTTTAGCTCACAAATTGGAGACAAATACCTTAAATCAGGAATAGATTTTAAATATTTCTCTTCTATACTCTTAGAAAGTTACTAGCATTTTCTGAAGGATTCATAGTCTGAAACTCACATGCCTGCCATTATTTAGTTACTGCAATCCACAACAGTTAGCCAGAAGGCCCCAAATTTTACAAGGAACAGACAAAAATATATCTCAACTTCTTTGCTCAAGATTTCTACACAAAGCCAAAAATAGTGATGAGATAAAGGCCGAAAAGGGACAAAATTTAAATATTATTGTATCTGCTTGTTAATCAGGTAAACCCACTGAACAAAGTGTCCCTTTTCAGTTTCAGCAGTAACCAGGAGCACTGCCTGTTTAGCTGACTAGCTCAAAGTTATACAGCAGCTAACCAGAAATGCAAGAATTCAAACCTTATACTTTTGGCTACAGGAAGCAGGTTGTTAACAACTAAAAGCCTTAAGTGTCAGACAACTCTAATTCACTTTAAAAAATTAAGAGAACAACAGGTGTTGAATGGAAATGCATTTTCTGAACAATAAGAACCATGAAACTCTAATGACAGACATTATTAACTGATTGCAATCCTCAGAAAAAGAAGTCAACAAAGGTCTGGCAGTTAGTGTACAGGATTAAGCTCTTAATGAGCTATTCTGGGGTCAGTGGTAGAGGGTTTGTCTCTTTCTATCTCTATTTGGTTATGTTGTGACTCTTGAGTAAGACCCTTATTAACCAGACAGCATTCCTGGGTTTCCCTTCATAAGTGAAATTACCTGGTTAAGAAATGATTGGAAAAAAATATGAGGCAAAAAATGGATGTTCTGTTGATATGTATTTTCTGCTATGAAACTCTAATGACTGGCATTAATGACTGACTGTTAATCTTTAGTTATTTATCTTAAGCAGACCAGCACACTATAGGGAATAAATAGCCACTTTCAGAGATAAAACTAACCAAAACCAACATAAGGTAAAATTAGGAGTGTAGCAAAAATTAGCTGGGTATGAATTCATATTATGTTCCATATCAGCTGTGTAATACAAGTTCACAATCATGGGGACATGTTTCATTCTGTCACACACACACACACACACACACACACACACACACACACACACACACACACACACACACACACGCACACACGCACGCACACACACACACACACACACACACACACACACACACACACACACACACACACACACACACACACACACACACAATTAGCATTGGGTGAAATGTGCAGGACAGTTTATTTTCTTTTTTTTCAATGTGTATGCTCCCCACTCTCAGATAGCATTAGGTCCTAGGCACCTGCTAACTTTATGCTGCATTCAGCCCTTTTGGAATAATGAGTAAGATGTTAGGCAAGAAGAAATGACAAGGGACAAATTCTCTCCATTCTAGCTTTTCTGTGACACAGTACCCCAGTTCTCCAGGGTCTTCCTGAATACCATCTTTAAGGTTGTTGTTGATATTAAAAAGCTAAATGAATTGATTGTGCTTGCTTTGGCAGCACATACACAAAATTGGAATGATACAGAGAAGATTAGCGTGACTCCTGCACAAAGATGACACGCAAATTTGGTTTGGTGTCATATATACAGTTATGTGAGTTTGAGCCCTGCAGGCCTAAGCTATTCTTTCTACAAGGATGGTTGGCATAAAAGTCTTCACTTCACAGATGCAAGGTACAGGGTTTGATTCTGACATCAGGTTTTGCTGAAGAAGTGAAGGAATCCTTTTGCGCGGCTCAACTTATAAATAAAGGCATGGCATCAAGATCAAAGGAAGTCATAGCGCCATTGTACTTAGCCCTCATAACACCTATAATTGATGCAATGCTCCCTTCTACTTGTATCTAACCAGGCACTTACACCAAATGGAGTGGCCCCAGTGGTGTCTTACTAAAAAAAAAAAAATACAACGCATAAGAGACATGTTTTATGTTGTCTGACTAAAGGCCCTATCCCTTTACTCCATCTAATATTGTTTATTGAGAGGTGACGTATGCCTGACCTACAAGGCATTCTCTCATGCAGCCCTGACGAAAATGTTCCATATTTACAAGAACAATTGTATGAGGGCAATGCATTCCATGGACCTCAACCTTATTTGTGACTCTAACAGTGCTTGTTGGAGAGACCAGTTTGTACCCCAACGGCTACCTTGTCTATAGAATAAACTTCCCATCTTTGTAAAACAAAGGCTGTTCCTCACTCTCTTCAACAAGAATTTGGATAAATGGATGGGGAACCATAAATTCACTCCCAGGGTACTGCCCATGTCCCTTATGGACAGAGGCAGTCTTTAAAATGACTCAGGGCTCAAAAACCCAAAGATCCACTACCCTGATACTACTCCATCCTATATCTGGGGAATTAGGATATAATATTGTCATACTCTGGGTATTATTGGCTAGGCATGTAAAGGCTCTTGTGCTATTAGCCTCATAATCATCTATGAACAATGTAGAACTAGAAAAATGATGCTTCTCATAATGTAATGTTTTGAAATGTATTGAGTAAAACATTAAGTAAAAGACGTACTGAGGCATACTAAACTGAATACTCATAACAGAAGAGTGGTGGATAACTGTAGTTGCATATCACTGTCTTTAAATGTGCTATTTTCCCTGTCATTGCACTTTCATTATTCTGTTTACTGAATTGTTTCTAATGTCAGAATCAACAGTAAAATGCCACTGCTGCTGTAAATACCCACTGACATTTTATTAGATGCTGCCAAGAGTTCTCATGCATACTGTTTAAGAAAAAGCAGCTATACTAAGGCTAAAACAACCGCTAAAAAAGGTACAATTCCCTTCATTCACATGCTCTGAGTAAAAGAAACAATTACTAGAAATAAGGTCTTTTATTTTTTCCCATATTATAAGCTCTCTGATAAAATATACCAACTAATCAAAAAGGAGGTCATCTTAGCTATTCAAAATTAAAATAATATTTTAATTAACTTTTAAAACCGAACACCACATCACCAACAAAAACATATGACAAATTTCCTGATAGCAATATTTTCTATAATTTCTTTTGTCCTGTACCTTTTCATCATTAAATTCTATCTCCTTCCTATCTCCTAATAGATCATTCACTCCACTAATTCCTCCAGTGTGATGATCCTGCAGGGGAAAGACAAGAATAGAGCATTACACACACACACACACACACACACACACACACACACACACACACACACACACACACACACACACACAAAAAAACAGCAGAATTCATAGCACAATGCCCAGTGCAGCAAAGCTCCACTGTTAATGAATGTTCCCACAGACTTGCAATAGTTCTTCTACAATGAGATGAAATCTTTGGCTGGATTTGTGTCTCAGAGTCCAAGTGCATATGAAGACTGTTGCAAGGTGGAGGTCCCAGAGGAGAATCTGTAGCACTGAATCCTTTCAGGATGCACAAACCTCCATCAACGAGTCCTGTTCTTCCTCACCTGCTTTATCTGGTTTTCAGGCCATAAATTAAAGCTGAACCACACAAGCCATAGTCAGGAATTTATCATTCTACCACATATGACCATGTTTTAACATAATTCTAATCAGACTTCAGTGCAATTTATGTCAAAGATATAGAATTTGGCAGACTCTGATCCTAAAACCATACATAGTTTGCTATGCTTTGAAGGTACAATTTAACAGCTTTCAGAGTACCATCATATTTTAACTATATGCCTAGTAAGAAAGTTTTCAGGTATTATGAAAAAATTATGCAAAACTGCAAGACTTGCAGTGCTACATCTACCAAAAACTGTGTGCGTGTGTGTGTGTGTGCGTGTGTGTGTGTGTGTGTGTGTGTGTGTGTGTGTGTGTGTGTGTGTGTGTGTGTGTGTGCGCGCGTACACACTTATAAATGAAGTCATTTTCAGTATCCATTGTCTGTGAAGCTGTTGTAAGCCACTTACTGAAATGACATACAGAAAGTAACCCTGTGAATAAAGGTTAATTATCATACGATTCCTGAACACTGTTTCAAATTACACCAATGACTACACCTGGGCAGTCAGAGAAAAGAACATTAAACTAGCTGAAATTGCAGGTGTACAGCAGGTATACCTCTCAATCTCTTAGAGCATGAAATCTGGACAAAGCCTGAAATAATGGGGAGACAAAAGCCCAAACATACGGACACGTTTTAAATATTGCTCTTATAAACTTAGAAATTTACTAGAATAACTATTCTATGCTATACTGCATACAGACTGCCACCTGCTGGTAAATCAACTGGCTTTACAAGTAAACACAAAATAGTACTTGTTTGTGTCTTTCGGCTTTTCCCAGTTAGGGTTCGCCACAGCGGAACTTCAGTCCGCTAATGATTGGTAGTGGATTTTTACGTACCGGGTTACCAGCCCTGACGCACAACCTTCAATGAAGGCACGCCCCATTCATGTATGCCTCCATACAGAAGACGCTCTAGCTGAGAATCGAGTGGGACAACGTCTTGCTATGAGGCGACAATGCTACCGCAGCACCACCACCACCGCAGTGATGTATCTATTCTTTATACAGTTCTAGTCATCAAATAACACAAAAAAATCTATATATTCCTACCCTCATTAAAACTCCTATAACAAAACCTAGGAACTCTGAAGATCCTAAATGTCTGTCTGTTATATTTCATGTATAACATTTGAAATAAACAGGGAAGCCATCTAATTAGTCAGTGGCCAGAGTACTGATGCAGTATATTTATTTTATCACTATTGTTGGAGCTTTGATGATAATATTGTTGGAGCTTTGTTCCTACATTTTTTGTTGGAGCTTTTCCCATATTTTTTTCATTTATGAACACATTACTTATTGGCATAGATGCTGAAATCATTAATTCAAAGTCCATAACAAACAAGAAAGCCTTGTACTTTAGACTAGGCAAGGGAGATTTCTCAAACACAGCCAGTATCAAACAAGATGCAAAATTAGGCAGACATCCAGCATTGTCCTGATAAACTGAACAGAGACAAAAAGCTTGTCACCAAAATGAATGGAAGAATGAATGTATAAATAAATAATCAAAGAGAAAGACAGAGAAAGAGATGGATTAGATAGATAGACAGATAGGTAGATAGATAGATAGATAGATAGATAGATAGATAGATAGATAGATAGATAGATAGATAGATAGATAGATACACAGACAGATGTTTAAACAAATAAAAAATGCGGTTACCTTTTTATTGCAGTATCTATATATCTATAAGTGGAAGAGAGGGTCTTAGCAGTACCACACTTACTTTTGGTGTTGCAAAGATCAGAGGGGAATTTGTTCAATTCTCCCATTTGGTCTTGGGTTCATGTTCCACTGCTAACACTGTTGCCTAGGAAGGGGTGCAGTTCTGACACTACAGTGTTAAGATGTGGTCCTTCAGAGAAAAACTGCAAACTGAAACTATTTCTACTTCAATTGATAGTAACTCAGGTGGATGTAAAAGAGCCCCACCCCAGACTTCTTGAAAAGAGTAAGCACACATTAATTTTTGCAGAGAACTGGCCATATTGTACCTAGTCAGTATTAACACTGCCTCAGGCTCTCCCTGAAAACTGTCTATGTCTAGAGGAACTAACCTCGTCAACAAAAAAGAACTATTAAGTATTCTTACCTAATTAAGTAAGAAAAACAGAAAAAGGCAGAGAGATTATAATTAATTTAATACTAATACTGAAAAAATAACAGAAAATTGAGGAAAATATTTCAGATTGGAAGAAAAAAAAACAGAGAGATTCATGAAATGGCAAGAGTTTTATTTATTTATTTATTTTGCTCTAGTACTCCTCTTGACCATGTTTACCCCTTGACTGTTCTACTGATCTAGTTGTTCCACCTGAGTGGAAGCCCTATGGATTATTCATTTTCCTGGGGCAAATGTCAAGCAAATAAAGAGCATCTCCATCATTCATGAAGATGATCAGCACTTTTCTCTTACACCCTAACTCCCTGTTCATGCTCATTAGCATATACGGAGTCAGTGTATCTATACAATGCATGTTTTTCCATTGTATTTTGTGATTATTTGGCCTTGATCGCTTGTATAAAAGCACCTAAATTCAATCCCAAGGCTGCACTGGGGATTTTGCCATGGACAGTGCATCATAAGTACATGCCCCTCGCAACAGTAGGGTAGTTGGGGTGGGGAAACTTCCTCTGGGCAAAACGTGTTGGGTAGGCATGACTAATTGATCACAATCTCTCTTTAATGCGATACTGGCTATCAAAAGCTGGTATTGCATTTGTGGGAAAACCTGATCATTGTAGTGTGGTCTGCACAGCTATAGTTTAAAAAGAAGAAATGTTTTGTTTTTTTAAACTAAAACATGAATGTTGTAGCCCTCTGTGCAGGTAGAGTATAAACTGTGGCAAATATTTGCTATATTTTAGTAAGCAGTTTGCTACACTTTAAAAAGAAACATTTTATAAGCTAAAAAAGAGTAATATAGTGCTCCATGCAGGCATGATATAAGCTGTAGCAACTGTTTGCTACGGTTTAAAAGAAGATTTATTTTTTAACAAATTATGTTGAAGGAGGGTTGGGAACAGGGCACAGAAATGGGACCTGAATGGCTGGAGCAGGAGGGAGGGTGGGCCTGTTATGCATTTGTCCATCTGGTATATGTGCCAGTATCAGGGACGTTCTTTTTTTTTTTATATGCTAATCAGTGGAAGAGCTGGAGGGGCATAGATCTAATTATAATAAGCTGATCACTTAGAATGTAATGATTGGCTTATTACAGTGAAGTCCTTTAATTTTGCTCTTTATTTAAGAGCTGAAGGGGCGGGAGGTTAGTATGCACAGTATTGGCCTAGGGGCACTGGTCGAACCAGCTACATGCTGCCTTGCAGTATGCCACATAATTTGCATCCTCCAATTCATCAGCTCTTCTCCACACATTAGCATTTAGTCAAATTTGTGATACCTGGGTCACAGGACATTTGTACCTCTATGTCTATTGAACTGGTGAGAGTAAAAGAAATGCTTTAGCTTTTTTGGATGCCAACATTTGCATCCTTCTATTACCTTATTCTGATTACATAATGCACCTTTAGACTCTAATGACTGAAAATTTTGATTAACAAATAATCTCCTATTACTAACATGACTGTTATCCTGTAAGCTGGGAAGTTTGGTCTCCTTGAATAAAAAGAGAGGCCATCAAATGCAAGCATTTTCCTTCTTAGTATTCCTATTCGATATTAGAAATCTTTAGTATGTCACAGTTTTTTAATGCAGCATTGCTGGTTGTTTGATAAAATTACAGCTTTCTGCCATCTGTTTTATCAAAAAGATGTCTGCTCTGTTGTAATACATAGAAATAGTCTATGGATTTGGAATGGAGTATCCACCCAACAGAAATTAGATTACTTTGGTATATTAAGGCTTAGATGACAGTTCCATTACAGGCACTCAGGATAAAATAGGGTAAAATAAAAAGCATATGTGAAAAGTAACTTGTATATTCTACCTTGGAGACAAAAATAGAGAATGCTGGGAATACAATTACTTAAGTATTCATGGATACAAGATCTTTGGGGGCATTTCTAAAGTGAAAAGAAAAGGTATTTATGATTTTCTTGGACAGGATATTGAGGCACCCCAAAAGTCTGAAGAGTATCCATTTTGGGGATGTAAGGACGGAACCTTTGCATTTTGCAGATGATATTATCCTATTAAACTATAATGACTGTGACCTGCAGTGTTCACTGATGGCACCTTTGTGTTTTGCAGATGATATTATCATATTAACCCATAGTACCTGTGACCCGCAGTGTTCACTGATGGCACCATTGCATTTTGCAGATGATATTTTCCTATTAACATATAGTGCCTGTGACCTGTAGTGTTCAGGGATGGCACCTTTGCAATTTGCAGATGATATCCTACTAACCATTAGTACCTGTGACCTGCAGTGGTCAGTGATGGCACCTTTTGCATTTTGTAGATGATATTATCTTATTAACCTACAATGACTGTGACTTGCAGTGGTCAGTGATAGTACCTTTGCATTTTGAAGGTCATATTCTCCTATTAACCTATAGTGTCTATGACTTGCAGTGTTTAATGATGGCACCTTTGTATTTTGCAGATAATATTATCCTATTAACCTATACTACCTGTGACCTGCAGTGTTAACTGATGGCACCTTTACATTTTGCAGATGATATTATCCTGTTAACCTATAGTGCCTGTGACCCGCAGTGTTCACTGATGGCATATTTGCATTTTGCAGATGATATTATCCTATTAACCTACAATGACTGTGACCTGCAATGGTCAGTGATGGCACCTTTGCATTTTGCAGATGATATTATCCTATTAACCTACAGTGCCTGTGACCTGCAGTGTTCACTGATTTACTACTGACTGTGAAGAGGCAGGTATGTAAATCAGCATTTTAGTTCAGAGATTATGAATTACCTGACAGGAGTATTTTTTCTTTGCAGGTATGTGTGTGTGTGTGTGTGTGGGGGGGGGGGCTGTTTTCTCTGTTGACAGAGTTTAAGTGCTTTGGAGTCTTGTTCAATGGTGAGAGCACAGGAGTCAGGAGACTAAGCAGCTGATTGGTGCAGCACTGGCCTGCATTGCATGTGTTACACAGGACTGTATCTGTGACATGAGAACTGACTGATAGGATAATGCTCTCAGTTTACCAGTCAGCCTGTGTTTCTGTCTTCACCTTTAGTCATGAGCTTTGAATAGTGACTGAGAAGCTGAGATCATGGATATAATTGAAAAATGTAAGGCTCCTTTGTAGGACTACAGGGATGAATCTCCAAGATAGAGTAATGAATGTGGCAACTGAGGAGGCTCTAAGAGTACAGTCACTGCTACTTCCATGATGAGAAGATTCAGGTCAGGGGGTTTGAACACCATGTGAGGATGCAGGCACACAATTTACGTGTAGTTATTTGCACACATGATGGAACTAACAGACTTGTACATAACAATACTGTCATGCAGGCTACCAAGTTGTGGAGTAGCTCCAACCATCAGCATAATTTCTTTCTGTGTTCTGGGATGCTGAAGTGAACCTACGTGTCAAATGACAGATTTAGGTTTCAGGGATCAATCAGCTGGCAATGGGAACTCATGTAATTTGAAATGCTCTCTACATGTGCATGTATCACCTATGGAAAAGCATTTGTTTTTATATTGCATCAAGCAGACTGCTGTCATGCAGGTGGCATTCAGTAAACTGGATGCCTCCCACTTTCCTGTTCTTCAGGCCATTTTTTATTTTATTTTTAGCTGAAAATGAGTCAAGATAAAACGTCATTACACAAAACTGCAACACTGAGGATGCTGTCTCAAAAGTTTGAGGTAGCACTCATGCACCGCATCTGTGGTTTCCAAAAGGAAATCCGCTAAGGATTATAACAAAACATGGAAGGACCATACATAAACATGTCTTTTTATAAAGCACAAGTCATCAGGCCCACTTAGTCAGACTATCGATCAATCTACATAACATCTGAACACAAACAATCACAGTTATAGGCCTGCTTTTGTGATTGGTCAGTTCCCACTGTTATGCTTAAATGTAGCAACCTTACTCAGACATGTATATGATTAGCTTTGCCCCTGCACCCCATTCACTAATATATACTAAAATGGTAAGGAAATAAAGAGCAGTGCTCAACATAATGTCATTATGAAAGCAGTTTCCTAGATATCGCAGTGTCGAAAATGCCATAGTTACAATGTGCTTCGATAAAGTGGCAGCAGAAGTGAGACACACAAAAGCAACATCTATAAATTTTGAGAGAACAAATGTCACAAAAATGAAATAACTTTTAGAATGTTTAGGCAAAGATGATAATGGGAGTCGTACACAACCGTGGCTGAGATGCGAAGAAGCAGTAGTAATGAAAGCAGGAAAGCCATGTGCCATGTTTGATTTATGTGAAGCACACATGCAAACCATATCCATACTTTACTTTGTTTCCTGCCATTCTGATATATTCCTTGAACTTCCAAATGTAATCGCATGCCTTATCCTGTGCAGGCTCACTACACATTCCTTACCAGTACTTTCAAAGCCGCCCCCAGGCTGTATCACTACCTCAGTATGCTGACATTAATACTCACTCTAATTACTGGGATCATATTTTAATTACTGTAACAAACTGCACCTACAGTGAAAATGACTTTTTTCACTAGCAGTTATGGGAACCTATCAATAAAAATCTTGTGCATCAAAATGTCTTTTGAGTTCTCCTGACTTTATGTAACAGTACTGATTAAACTCTGCATCATTTGCAAAGTCAAGATTACATCTACTGTGCTGTTAAATGTGGTCTGTCACTAAGAAGTCACCAGCTTTGGCAGACAGCTGATCTACGTGGATCACTGCAAGTACCGGAATGGTCATGCTTCCGTTAGAGACTTCCTTGCAGGAAAACTGACAGCATGTAGTAGCCTGTATTCTACAGTTTTAATAACTGTCATTATCTATTTACTGTCAAAGACCCTCCTATTTACAGCGCATCATCTGCCATACCGACCATCCAAGGAAACCAGTTCCAAAATTTTCCATTTAGAATAAATTGGCCATGTTAATAGCACTATCAGTAAAGCACGCAGAAATTCACAAACAAGGGGCCTTAGATGTGATCAGACAATCATGATATTGTAACCTCACCACATCTATAGTCTAATCTTTTTTTATACTTCAATAAAAATCACTTATATAATATTGTATAGACATAAAAATTCAGCATCATAACATTTCACACTAGTGATTTAAACAGCAATTATTTTAATAACATTTCTGAATAAATAAAATCATGCATCAGTAAATCTCCACTCAGAGTGGAAACAAGTTTGAGACAGCAGTTTTCTTCAAAAGTAGCCAAAGCATATGCACTAAGATTTCACTTGTTTTAGGTACAAAATGACATTAATGAAACACAATAGAACACTACTTTATTGACAAGTAAATGAGCTATAAATGGAAGCCCCTGCATATAATAGCTCACATCACTACAACTGTGGTAAAACTTGTAAAATGATGTATGTGAACAAGTAAATCTCTAATAAGACTTTTCTAACTACAGATATTCACTACTGGTGCAGCACACTACAGATATTCACTACTGGTGCAGCACACTACAGATATGCACTACTGGTGCAGCACACTACAGATATTCACTACTGGTGCAGCACACTACAGATATGCACTACTGGTGCAGCACACTACAGATATGCACTACTGGTGCAGCACACTACAGATATGCACTACTGGTGCAGCACACTACAGATATGCACTATTAGGACAACACTTCTGTTTTCCTATACAGGTACATGAAAACTGGTGAAGGAAAAAGGATAGGATATGTGGTGTCCAGCAATATAAATGGCAGCCCCTATCTTACCTGCTTTGTCCTTCTTTTACTCTGTCCTAGCCATACCCGAATGTTCCAATTATGATGCTTACTTGCAAGAAAGGAATGTCTTTTATAGTACTCATACCCCCTTGTCCTGTAAAACAGACATTCTATGAATAATAGAGACCGATGTTCAAAAAGGCAACAGAAGAAAAGACTGGATATAAATATTTTTAATTTTAAGAATGAGTTAAATAGCTTTTAAATACTTGATGTTTTTTTTTTGTCTAAAAACTACCATCAAGCGTTGTGTGGTCTTCATGTGGACTTCATGATTTAGACTACAGTTGTATGTTAAATTATGATAATAGTGGAGTTATGACAAAACTCGTTGCTGCTGGATTCATATCCCTTTGACTGGAATAAGCAGCAGTGAGCATCAGTCTTCAGACTGAGTGTTTAGCATTCAGATGTTTATTACTGAACAGGGGTGCATACTGGATAACAGGTTACAGCCCAGCTACAAAGGAGACAGAGACCTGCATAACTAATCCTCCTGTGATACGATATGTCTATTTTATATACAAATATATGCATATGTTACTATCTCTCTTTCTGTCTCTCTGACTATATATATATATATATATATATATATATATATATATATATATATATATATATATAGATATAGATATAGATATATACATACACATATATATAAGATCATTTGCAGCTCATGGCCTTACTCCTCTGCACTAAACTGCCTGCTAAATTATACAACAAAAAGGTGCAAGCTCTGTGGTGTAGAAGGATAAAGCTCTGGCTGCTCCCAGATGACTGTCTTCTGAGTGGTGAAAGTGCTGAGTGAGAGGAATATGAGAATGAGCAGCAGGTACTAGCTCATCAGTCCTGGGAAGTGGGACCAGTGTTTCCATTCATTCAACTACCAACATACAACTAGCGGCTTGTATACCATATAAATGGTCAAGACAGGGGAGGTAGACTTGGTGATTCTAAGGCAGTGATGGCAGCCATCATATTGTGAGGGTGGAAACATGAACAAGCAAGAGAATGGTGTAAAGTGCTCTGTGGTGATGTGAGTGCTGATGTTAGTGACCAGGAACAGGTTTAGAGCCTTTACAGAAACACCCTCATTGTGAGGATGGATACATAGTCACAAGCTTCTTCCATGCTTACTTGGATGATGGCTACTCCCGTCAGTTTTCAGCCCTATACTGGTGATAACAAGCACTCGGGAAAAGAAGGGCTTAAAGGAAGGGAGGGAGGCCTGATGGTTAGCTAGCATTGATGCAAAAAGAAAAAACATAATGCAACAGAAAGAAAAGAATTGGCAGTACTTATGTGTTACTGCATACAGTACGCAATAGTACTAGTCTAAATATGGTACAGAAACTCTTTAGCAGCCATGTAAAACAAAAAAGGTTTGACATGTAAAGAAATTAGTGGAAAGGAACAGTAAAGTTTTTGTTTGATTATGAGAGAAAAATCAGGGCCAAAAGAAAGAACTTAGTCACATCAAACATGCAGAGCATTACCAGTATCCAAGAAAGGAGGTTTAGTTCTGTCTTTCAGCCCGCCATTGATACTACCCCAACTCCATTGAAACTCATAAAGCATCCTGCCAGGTACCCCCTTGACCTGATTGAGAGCACCAGCTCTTACGGGCCAGGTAAAATTCCAGGGAGTTTCTAATATGGCATAAAGGATAACCTGGCCTATCTATTCATAGGTTCATAGGTAGGTACTAGACTATTGGCCCAAGGGCCTAAGTAAGCCTAGCCAACAAGGTTCCCTGGCTTACGCCACCCAAGAAAGTTATTTTCCTGTGCCTCTGTCGAGCAGAGCCACATACGTGATCCCCAGGGTGTATTTCCTATTTCCCATCCACTCATCAAGATTTTTCTTGAAGAGTGCTAATGAGGAACTTTGCTTGACATAGATGGGTAGCTTGTTCCAGAGTATGGGAAGTCTCTGGGACAGGAATCTATCCCTCCAGCATGTCCTGTTTATTGTGGTGACAAGGTTTAGGTCCAGACCTCTCAAACAATTGGGGACAAATTTCAACAGAATCAGGGACAAGTCAAGAAAAAATCAGGGACAATCAGGGACACTTTTAAAATATTAGTGCTATTAACTTGAAACATTGACAGAATCAGAGTGTATGAATTAATTCACATTTTCTGAAGTAAAAGAAATTTATAACTCTTAATTATTGTCATTATTCATTAAGTGTAATTCACCACCTTTCCTCCAAAAGTCACTAGTTTTAGGATGGATTAAGAGGGACAGAGTTAAAATTTGAGTCAAAATCAGGGACAGTTGAGAGGTATGTTTAGGTCCCTAGAGCATATAGCTCGGAGGGATTGGGATTTCTTTAGGTGTAGCATGTCCAACAGCTCTGGGTTTGACATAGCTTTATATGTTAGGCAGAGATCACCTCCGAGTAGGCGATATGCTATGGAGTAAAGCTGGAGTTTTCTGAGACGGTCAGTGTAGGGCATCTCTTTGAGGCCAGTAATCCTCTTTGTGAGGTACTTTTGTAGCCTTTCCAGCTGCTGCAGATGTCTTGTGAGGTATATTCCAAAAGGGGCATTGTACTCTATAATGGGTCTAATGAGTGTCGAGTGGAGGGGGACAATGACCTCTTTTTTCCTGGATGGGAACCCTTTTGTGATGAGGTGTGCCACATAGAAGGATTTCCTGACTACTGTGGTGATGTGATTAGCCAAGAAGAGACTACTGTCCACCTGGGTCCCAAGGTCTCTTATCACACAATCAGCATTAAATAGACTGCCACCTATGTGGTAGTTCATGGGTAGAGAGTTTTTACCAAAGGGGATGAAAATGCATTTTTTGGCACTGAGCTTGAGGCCATGGCTCTGACACCAGGCATCTGTCTCAGTGAGGCCCTTCTGTAGGATGTCCACATCATTTGGGGACTCAGCTATGGCTCCTAGTTTGCAGTCATCTGCGAACTTCATTAGCCAAAGGTCTTCTGTGCTAGCTTGTACTTCAGAGAAGTAGATACCAAACAGGAGAGGTCCCAGGACTGTACCCTGTGGTACTCCATCTGTCACTGGTTTGAAGTCAGATTTGGAGTCTGCAACTTTTACAGTGTGGGTTCTGTCAGTGAGCCAGCTGGCAGCCCATCTTGTGACATAGGGATTTATACCTAGTTTAGTGAGTTTAGCTATAATTCCAGAATGGGGGATGGTGTTGAAAGCCTTGATGAGGTCAAGCTAGGCTGTGTGAACCACCTTACCCTTGTCTATGGCTTTGGTGACTGCCTCAAAGAAGTCAATTAGGTTCAGGAGGCATGATCTGCCTTTCACAAACCCAAACTGGGTAGCGTCCAGAGTTTGAAGGTTATCAATGTCTTTGTTTACGAGTTCCATGATGATATGTTCCATGGCCTTATAGAGCAGACCCGTTAGGCTAATTGGATGATAGTTCCCAGGATCAGTGGTGGCTCCCCCTTTGTGGAATGGGATAACTGTTGCCGGGCGTCATTCAGTGGGCACAAAGCCTGACATAAGGCTATGATTGAACATGGTGCTTAGGTGGGGAGCCAGTTTGTTCTGAAGTTCGTGTAAAACGCAGCCTGGGATGTTGTCCGGTCCCATGGATGCTGTGTTTTTGGCTTTAGAGAGTGCAGCTTTTACCTGCGTAGTTGTAATTACAGGGACAGTGCATTCTTCCTGTATAGATATAGGCCCTTTAGGGGGTGAGAGGGGGGTAAAGTTAGCACTGAACCTATCTGCCAGGATGTTGGCAATATCAGTTGGTTCTGTAATTTTCATGCCGTTGTGCTGTAACTCAGAGCAAATCTGGGCGTTGCCATTGAGATTCTTGACATAGCTATAGAATGCTTTGTGGTTGTCCCTAGAATCAGTTGCAATTTTGTTTTTGTAGCTAGCTTTGGAGGATCTTATAAGGGATCTCAGCTTCTTACTGAGGCTGACCAGTGAGCTCCTCCTCACATTTGATTTTACTCTCTTTTGCAAGAGTTTCTTTCTTCTGTTCTAGAGTTTGTTTATGGCTGGAGACCTCCAAATTGGCTTCCTTTTTTTGGAGGATAGCATCTTGGCTCTGTTTGAGATAGCATGATCCATGCACTTGTGTAAGTGCTTATAGAGTGCATTTGTGTAGGATTCAGCAGTCGTAACTGTATTGTCCATCTGGATGGGTATCATGAAGTTTGCCACTTCTGTCTCAAGAAGCATGAAGTTGGCTCTGGAGAAATTTTTTACTGTGGTTTTCTTAATGGGGGGTGGGGGCGGGATGTGGATATCTAGGGTGATTAGCTTATGGTCAAATCTGACCAACAAGGAGTTGATTTCAGGTGTGGAACACTGGTCACTCATATCTGTAATGACTAGGTCTAGGATATTGTGACCCATGGTAGGGGTGTGGATAAGTTGATCCAGGGCATTGGAATTTATGAATTCCAGAAAGCGTTGCACAAAGGAGTTGGTACATGAGTAGTTTTCCCAGTTAATGATGGAGTAGTTGAAATTGCCCATTATTAGGGTGTTTGGTTGAAGCCTAATATTTTCCAGTATATCAAGAAAAGAGGCGTGGGAATCCTGGGGCATGGTGGGGGATCTGTAGCAAGCTATAATTTGGATTGCAGTTTTGCCCAGAGTTAGCTGTACTTGGATAACCTTGGATGCATTATGCTGAGCAACTAGCCTGAAGGTGGGGATATCCTTAATGAATATGAACACAGCTCTGTTTTTGCTGTTCCAGTCCAGGTTAGGTGGCCGGAATGTGTGGTATGAGTTATAGCCTGGTAATGCAGGGGTGCTCTCTGGAGCCTTGAACCAGGTCTCAGTCACTGCATAGATATCAATGTTCTCCATTTTAAGGAGTGCCTCGAGGGAGTGCATTTTGACATTTAGACTTCTAGCATTGAGTAGCATTACCCTCAATTTTTGCTTGCCTGTTCCTGTTACGGTGGTGAATTTGTCATTTGAACCTTGCATAAAAGACACTTTAGGGGTGGCAAGATCCTTAGCCAGTATCCGGAATCCCAGTGGGGACAGGTGCAGGCCATCTCTGGCAAAGCATCGTGGTCTGTTGACCATGTTGTCCCAGGCAGACAGATACTTGGTCCCCTTAGAATGACACGAGAAGTTTAGCCAATTGTTGAAGTCAATCATTTTGTCCTTGTACTGCGGTATCATTCTGGGTGATGGCAGGATGCTACTCAGGACTAGGGTCATACCTGCCTGGGTTACAAGATCGGAGAGCTCTTCCATATCTCTTTTCATGTAGTCCAGGGAGGTATGTCTATTGAAGGGCTAACTTGGCCTATCTATTGTGCATTTTAACATGTCCCTCTCAATGGACTATATCCAGAAAGTTTGCAGCAGGTAGTGGCTATTCCCACCCACAATTATTATTTTTATTATTTTTTTAATTTTAGGCATCTTCTAAAATTATATGCAAGTCTTGAAAACAAAGCATAATTTATGGCATCTTCTGAACTCTGCATGAGTATTTTTCTTTGTAACATGGAAATGATATAGTCATCCAGTGGAAATATAATGCAAATAAGAAGTGTTGCAGATCTTGTATTACATAAAAGTTTAGCAAATATATCTACAAAGATACCAATGTTTAAAAAAATCATATGACACTCTTATTCTAAGAGGTTTTTGCAAGTGAAGAAGCTCTTAAACCAGGAAGTGCTGTCTAGACTGAAACTAATTTCAGTTACTTTAATCTGGAGAAGATTGTGCTCAGCGAGGTCAAATGCCTTTGTCAAGAAGATTGCTGCATATGTTAAACTGCCTTGGTATGATTGATAAAGCCATCACCTGAGGTTACTGTTAACTGTATAACAGCATTAAAAGAAATATAAAAATACAATTGTTGTGAGGGAGTAGCAAACCAGACTTGTTCTTTTTTTTTAGATCAACATACATAAACAAATAAAATGCGTGCATGCTATTCTTTTTTGGTGGGAGGTAACACATATCTAAATATGTATTTGTGTACAGTTTTGTATGGTTAGAATGAGAGATAGAACAGGATTTTTCTGAGACAGAGGAATGATAAAATGTATAAACAGATTTAAGACTCAAAAATATTCTCACCAACACCCCTCCTGGATGTGATAACATAAACTCCTCGTTTTATAACACTGCGGAGAGCATGCATATCTTTCTCTCAACCACATAATCTATGTCTCGTTCTGTAAATTTGATAAACTGTTCTGAATAAACCCCCTGCCATAGTAAACAAACCCAAAAGATACATCTCACTTCTGTCTGATACCCATCTTCCCAGCTCTGTGTAAACATCTAGGAAAAAAGTAGTCAACAGTCAACTCCTTCACAGCATCCAGTAGCACCACCTGCTCTCCTCCAAATAGCGCAGATTCTGGCCTGGACAAAGTAGTATGACAGCACTCTATCACTAACTGATGACATTTTGCAAAACATTGAAAATGGCCTCCTTAAAGGTGCCCTATTCTTAGACCTGATAAAGGCATTTGACCTCACTGCCATCTTCTCCAGAATAAAATAATTAAAATTACTTTCAGCCTAGACAGCACTCCCTGTTTTAAAAGCTTCTTTACTTGCACAAACCTCAGACATAATATAAGATCCTCCCAATCAGAATCTGCACCTCTTATGAAAGGTGTACCATAATGATCCATTCCTGCCCACTTCCTGTTCTCCATATTCATTAAACTTCCATGATACCTTCCCCATCTTCTGCTAGTCATTAACTGATCCAGTCACTCTCAGGCACTAACATCCAATTCCAAAGCCAGTCATACTTACATGAGCTTTACTAATGACTCATAAATTATAAACTGCTTCTTAATCCCTCTATGACCAAAACTGTGCTTTTAGGAACTCCACAGAAACCTCACCAAGAACTGACTCTTTAACTATCTTTGAGTTAAACAGCTAAACCATAGAACCAACCCCCACTTTCAAATATTTAGGATTATGACTTTATCAATCTCTAAACTACCATTTCTATGTAGGCAGAGTGAGAGCAAAAATAAACACCTTCCTCTTCTGAGGCAAAAAGTTCTCCCCCTTTCTCACTCAACCAGCCACAGCAGCCATCAGCAAAGGAGTTCTTTGCACATCTACTGCCAAGGAAAACACCACCACACCTCACAAAGTCTACAAGAACATCAGCTGATTCATTAGAAATTTGCCCCTCCATGAGCATCACTATATCACTCTAGAAAAAAACAAATGACTACCCATAAAACAGAGATCTAACCTACTGTTAGGATCCCAGCTCTACAAACTACTCCAGAGCTAGACACTTATTCCCCCTGAACTAGAGTTCATGAAGAAATCACCTCATACAATCCTGACACACTACTTGCGTGTAACAACAACTCACATTACCTCTCGAACCAAACTTCACAGCACTGCACATGCATTTTCCTTTCTGGCACACCTACTCTTTAGCAAACTCTCCCCATTATTTTAAAGGAAATTAACAATTATTCCAAATTCAGAATACAACTCAAAGATCATCTTTTCATATCAGCCAAATGTTCCTGGTTAAACATGGGACATATCATCTAACAAACTATCACCCTCTTATTTTCACCTCTGTTCTCCTCCCACAAAATTATTAAAGGTTAATCCAATTTAGAAACTAATGTAAATACAATACATTACACTCTGTTTACTATAATGTATATTTTTTCTGTGCATCTAATATGAACTACACTGTTATTTCTTATATTTCTGCCTTTTTGTCTGTGAAATGTTTTGCATTTCATCTGGGCTGAGTCTGAAATTAGTTAGCACTAATCAGTGCAATAACCCAGTAAATAAAGATATAACTAACTAACTAAATAAAAATGAAAGAAAATATGAACTATGGCTAAATGGCTAAATGGATAATCTTAGAAGAATATCATGCCAGTCAGCAAATGTAAAACATTGTAGGTCTGACTGCTTGTTTTGTATGTACATCCATTCATCTCTCTCTTATATATATATATATATATATATATATATATATATATATATATATATATATATATTTGTTGTTTGTCTTTCGGCTTTTCCCAGTTAGGGGTCGCCACAGCGGAACTCCGGTCCGCTAATGATTGGCAGTTAGTTTTTTTTTGGTTTTTTTTTTATGATGTCGAGTTGCCAGCCCGAAGCCCAACCTTCAACAAAGGCACACCCATTCAACGCATGTCTTTCGAATGCCCACTCATATATCAATCATTATGTAGTGTAAGGTATTATGGTTGCCTGTATAACTGACAGCATAGAATTATAATGAAGCTAATTTGAACAAATGCCACTAGATTGTTGTAATGGGAGTGAAATTATGTTATACTGAAGAGATTCAGTTGTAATATACAGCGCTGTCATATTTGCGAAACATGAACTTTGCTGCTATGGAATGACATAGTTCATGGGCGTTGCTGACTCTTTCATAGTTGTTTGCCCATGGAGCTAGTATAAAGGCACTGCAGCTACTGTCGTCATCTCACAACGAGAGATTCTTCTGTTCAGCCTGGGGTGCTTTCTAAGCAAAGTCTGCATGTCCTCCCTGCGTTCACATTGGTTTTCTCAGGGTACTCTAGTTTTCTCCCAAATTCCAAAGACATGCGGTAGGCAGACTGGATTGATCGATAGTGCGTGTGTGTGTCTTTGTATTTGGTAATGAAGAACACTGCTGCAGGGCCAACTGCCCTGTGGTGTGAATGTTAACCTTAGATGATTGCCACTGTTGAAGTTACACCCACACCCCATGTGCAAAAATAAGAAAAAAGGGCTCTATATATATATATATATATATATATAGAGAGAGAGAGGGGGGGGCTGGGGGATGCAGTGTGTATAGATAAACAAAAGCTGCTGGTTCTCTTATCTCTATTCATCACATTTGTAATTATACCATACAGCATTATTTTGTTTTTATTTTAGTGACATTTTGCTTTGCCAGTTTTGACAAATATCATTGGTTTTATTATTAGTGGTTTTGATGATTTCTATGATGTATATGACAGACATGAATCTTAACCAGTACACTTATATATCTTATCTAAACTGGTTTTCTGTATATAAATGTTTAACTCTGTAGGAAGAAATGTTTTTGAAGAAAGACACAGTTAACAAATCACTGTGGTGCTTCTATCGTGCCTGAGGTGATGTCAGGCTGAAAAAAATGATTTTAGGATAATGTTTTTTTGTCTCTGTTATTACTTACAGATAAAACAGTTGATCTGTACACTGTATGTAAACTTGTGACATTTTAATCTGTAAACAGAAGAAGGGACATAATGGGAAGAGAAGTGCATGACACTGCATTTTAAATGTAAACTGCTATAAACAGAAGAAAGGAGATAATGGGAAGAGAAGTGTATGACACTGCATTTTAAATGTAAACTGCTGTAAACAGAAGAAGGGAGATAATGGGAAGAGAAGTGTATGACACTGCATTTTAAATGTAAACTGCTGTAAACAGAAGAAGGGAGCTAATGGGAAGAGAAGTGTATGACACTGCATTTTAAATGTAAACTGCTGTAAACAGAAGAAGGGAGATAATGGGAAGAGAAGTGCATGACACTGCATTTTAAATGTAAACTGCTGTAAACAGAAGAAGGGAGATAATGGGAAGAGAAGTGCATGACACTGCATTTTAAATGTAAACTGCTGTAAACAGAAGAAGGGAGATAATGGGAAGAGAAGTGCATGACACTGCATTTTAAATGTAAACTGCTGTAAACAGAAGAAGGGAGATAATGGGTAGAGAAGTGTATGACACTGCATTTTAAATGTAAACTGCTGTAAACAGAAGAAGGGAGATAATGGGAAGAGAAGTGTATGACACTGCATTTTAAATGTAAACTGCTAATCCCCCCTCCTGGAAACCTATCAAGTCATAAAATGCAAGTGACTTGCACTTCAAAATGAGATGTTTTCCAGATATTTGAAATGACACAGACATTGATATGCATACAATTAAGAGATGGATGTAAGATCTTGATTACGAGCTAATGTGATTAAGCTCTGGCTTTTCAGAACCCTGTCCATTACATGTAGAAAAACATGTTTGGTTACTTTTGCTATGATAAAGCAAGCAACTAAAATAATCTAAAATTAACTGATGTAATATTTTTTCTGTATAAATAAAATCACATAATCTGATTATCCTTGGGCTTTTCAGAAAATAAATAATGGATTGAAATGTGCATACTTATTTGAAATTGGTCTTTGCCTCGTCCTGTCTTTGTGTGGGAGACACAGCATGGGAGACATGCTATATTCATGTACATTCCATGAACATCTGCATCTGCCTGTGCATTTTTTTTACTATTTTTGCAATTTAGAATAGTTAGGTATTGTATTTATTAACAGATATCAAGGATAATTAGACAATGGTAGATCACATCTGTCTTTATATACTGTGTAACTGATTCTTATTTTGATATTCCTTGTGCACTTTCTCATTCATCTGCATATTTGATCTGCAGCTCTACTGTTTGCCTTATTGTTTAAGTTAAGTTTCTTTATTCATTCTTAAGCTTTTGTGGCTGATCTTTATTATGTATTATTTAAGAAGACTGTAGGCTGACAAGCTGACACCAGTTAACTAAATAATTTAAGCCTACTTACAGTGAAATATGAATTTTTATATTTATATTAGGCTAAATCAAGAGCAGCAATTAGTTGGTGGTCTCTGGCCATATCCATACTTGTGGCAGCACTAATACACCTGAAAGTAAGCTGTGGGTAATTTTAGAATTCTGCCTGCCTTATTTTGGAAATATTTGTGAGCGTGTGTGTGTGTGTGTGTGTGTGTGTGTGTGTGTGTGTGTGTGTGTGTGTGTGGGTGTGTGTGTGTGTTTGTGTGCATGCATGTAAATATACACGTGTCAGTATAGTTGTGATGGAGAATGGGCACTGGAAGATATTGTGTGTTACTGAGAAGATGGTGAGTAAAAAGGTCAGAGGTGTTAGAGCAAAACTCAGCTCTGTGTAAGTAGCCCATGTGCAGTTTTATCTTTATAATACAAATTTTGTATTTATATTTAACTAAATCAAGAGCAGCAGATAGTTTGTAGTCTCTGGACAAATCAAGTGTGGTGGTAGTACTAATGTGCCTGGAAGAAAACCATGGATAAGTGGAGAATTCTGGCAGCCTTCCTTATGAAGTGTGTGTGTGTGTGTGTGTGTGTGTGTGTGTGTGTGTGTGTGTGTGTGTGTGTGTGTGTGTGTGTGTGTGTTTGTGGTTGTTTGAAAGGCAGTTGCCATGAACAAGGGGCACTGGAAGACATTGTGGGTTACTGAGTGGATGGTGAGAAAGGGGCCTGGGGTATTAGGGCAAAGACTCATCTATTTGTAAGTAGTCTGTATGCAGTCCCATCTTTATGCTCTTGGGGCCAGGCTGCATTTAGGCTCATAGGTTCATAGGTATATACTGGGCTAACGACCACTAGGACACTCATAGGCTTAGCCATGCAGCCCAAATGTGACCACCAAATTTGGTTTATATAGGAGCAATTTACTGACTGTCTCTGTCCATGAGGGACATAGGTGCCAGACCAGGGATGAATTTCTGATTATCCATCCATTGGTCCAAGTTGTGCTTAAATAGGTATAAGGAGGAACTCTGCTTTATATGGATAGGGAGCCTGTTCCAGAGAATGGGAATTTGCTAAGAAACATATTTGTCTCTCCAACATGTTCTAGTTATATTGTAAACAAAATTTGGGTCTTTTAATCCAGTATTCTGATGTTGTTTGTTTTGCGGATGTGAAAAAGGTTTCTCAAAACAAGATTCAAGGATGCTTTGTATGACAGGCAAAGGTCACATCTCTGAAGTCTGTATAATATTGAGTAAACAGACAGGGCTTAGAGGCGATCAGCATAGGATACTGTGTTTACTCCATATATTTTTTTGTAAGGAACCTTTGTGGATGTTCCATTTGCTGCATGTGTCTAGTCAGGTACCTAAAAAAGGAGGAGTCTATGAAGGATTTGATGAGGGTTGAGTATAGTGGTATGATGATTTCTTTGGACCTAGATTCCATGCCCTTGTTTACATCTTGAGTAACATTGAAGGGTTTTCTTACTACCTTGGATACATATTGGATGAAAGCTAGGTTATTATCTACATGACTTTCTACATCCTTGACTAGTGAATTAACTTTTAGGGGCGGTTTATTGATGATATAGTTACTTGCAGTGACAGACTTCCCAAATGGTACTGTAATGCATTTCTTGGTATTGAGTTTTAAGCCATAACTTTCATAGGTGCCAGAAGCTGTTGAAGACTGGGGGGGGGGGGGTGAGGGCAAGAGGGGCACGCAGTAATATAAAAAGGGCAAATTTTTAAAGGCATTTATTACCATTACAGAACTATCATCGTGATGCAAGCTAAGTTTCATTAAGGATAATTGCACATAACTTTCTTACAAAATTAGAAATTAAGCCAACCTGTGTTGATATGAGTTGGTATGTGTTAAAGAAGCAATGGCAGTCCTGTTAAATCAAGCTTGCCATTCTGAAGTATGTTACTCTTTTCTGTACAACTTATCAGTAGAGGGGAATTAGCTGACAAAAGTACTTGATGCAGTACTTGGATCTGCATAGAGAGAGTTGCAATAGCTTTGTAAGTAGGAATGCAACACATCTTTTTCTGACCATAGTACTGACAACATACCATACATTTTATATTGTGCAGCTGTAAATATGCAGGGTGTATTACTGCTAAAGCAAATGCAAGTCTTATCACAGCAGGATAAAAGACTTTTACACAGTTAATCCCTTGGGCCAATCAGGTAAAAACACAATAAAGCTTCTACCATAAGTTTCCATCTTGGATGGACTGAATTCCTTAGAAATAAATTCACTAACCCTGAAATGTTCAACAAAATACAGACAAAAGTGCACAACATAGAAAAACATTGCATAACTACTAACATATACACTACTCTCTTCTTAGATTGCATTCTTACATAAAGACCCCCAAATCAGGAATCAGCAAGCTGCAATTAATATCCAAACAAAGTTATAGGATCAAGGGTTCACAGATTTATAGGAGGTTACTATGCTAATGACTATAGGACCTTTACCAGGCTAGCCATGTTATACCCATGATCTCACATGCCATTTCCTTTTGCCTAGACTTCTGAGAAATAGATTCCAAATAGTAAAGGGTCCAGCATAAATCTATAAACCCATGTAGTACCATAAACACTCAAGAAATTAATAAATGAAAACTATAATATGTGGGGTTAATACTTTTCTGTAGTGAGAACATAAAAATCCCATGGCAGATAGAAAAGTATTACAGGCAGGCCTCAATAAAAAATAAAATTGTAAATAAACATTCCTTCCGAATCCCAGTGATTTGTTTTTTTTTTCTCTTAGAAAATATAAACGGAGTGTCTGTTTTATGTGTTCATTTGTTTGTAGTGTGTGAGTAAGTGTATGTGTGTGTTTGACTGTGTGTGTGTGTGTGTGTGTGTGTGTGTGCTTGTTGCTTCTGCATATGTATGTATTTGTAGCATGTGCATGAGTGTGTGTGTGTGCTTTGTAGAGTTTGGTTGAGAGAGAGACTCTGTGTGTGTGTGTGTGTGTGTGTGTGTGTGTGTGTGTGTGTGTGTGTGTGTGTGTGTGTGTGTGTGTGTGTGTGTGTGAGCTTACTGCATGTGAGTATGTATGTGTTTTGCATGACTGTGCACACAAGTACCAAATGAAGCATCCCCCAAGACCCCTCTATAGTTTGTGCATTCATGTATGCGTATGTATGTATGTATGCACAAGCACCAAATTAAATCATCCCACCCAAAGATCCCTTCATTTATCTGTCCATGTATGTATGCAAAAGCACCAAAATGAAACACCCACAAAATCCATTCAGTATTCTGACCATCCATTGTGTACACAACCTCTCAACTGTACAGATTTTCGCAGAATGTCCAAATTTCTGCCTCATATTTTTCATCTGTTCCTCATAAAATTTGTGTTTTTTTGATAAATCACTAGGACAATTTAAGGATTAAAGTCATTTAACAATCATTTGTGTTTCAGACTTTATATCCTTCAGAAAATGTATGGTAATGCAAATCCTGTTATTCTAGCAACCTTCTAAGTTTATAAGATCAATATTTAAAATGTGGCCCTATTACCTATTTTTGGGCATTTGTCCCCCCATTTTGGCAGGTTTTGTCCAGATTTCTTGCAGTAAGAGGTTGAGAGGTATGACAAGCACCACAATGAAAAATCCCCCTAAAGACCGCTTCAGTCGTTTCCCATGTATGCACAACCACCAAAATGAAACAGTTCCCTAATGACCACCCCTTCAGTAGTCTGCCCATGTATCCCATGTATGCACAACCACCAGAATGAAACAGTTCCCGTAATGACCACCCCTTCAGTAGTCTGTCCATGTACGCACAAAAAGTAAATGGCATCAAGATGAACCATTTCCCCCAAGGATTCTTTATGTACTTTGTCCACATATGCACAAGCATAAAAATTAAACACTTTCCCAATGACTCCATCATTACTTTGTCTATGTATGCACAAGCACTAAAATGAAAAAGTTTCCCCATTGACCTCTTCAGAATCAGCAAGTAATGCTAATTCCATTCATTGCCTTAGACCCAAGACCCTCACCCAGTGCTTTTCCTGCCTGGTTACCAAACAAAAAATAGATAAGCAATGCAGAGGCTACAACTGTCTGCAAGAAGACAGTAATATATTTAACATAACACCAGCACCACGGCATTGACAGCAATGGACTTCTAGTCTGCTTCAAATCTCAATCACTCTTCGACTCTCGAATGAGGAGTAGAGCGGACTGAGGTCTAAGTTCATGTCAGGCTGGCAAGCAGTACGCAGATGATGAAAAAGTGTGGTAAGGTCACACAAACACAATGGTTTTAACTGCCAATGTGTACACCTGTGTGACCTGCCACTGAACCCTGACCAATCCAGTCTGAACTATTAAGTCAGTCAGGCAGGGGGAAGGCAGACCAATGCATCTGCTTAATGATGCTTGCAGTATAGCCCAGAATCTGAAGTTGAACCCCCTGCACAAGTGGAAGTCGAGGAAGCCAAGAAGAAGCAGCAACAGAGGCAGAGCATGACACTTCAAATTGTCAGGATGGAATGGATCCTTATTCAGCTGCATCTTTGACCTGTGGCTTTTTTTTAGTAAGAAGAGCTGCTTAGGATGCAAAAGTGGGAGGGTGCCCATCCCCCTTTGCTCTATAGTTCCGGCACTGATGATGACTTTGGCACCAACTGTCTGTCTGTGTTAGACCTTCCTGAAGGGTGTTCTCAACTTTGGGAGATTTTTATAACTGCTCCCAGTTTGCAGTCATCTGCAAACTTGGTTATCCAGATGCCTTTGGGATTGACTTTTACATCTGAGAAGTAGATGCCAAAGAAAAGTAGGCTTAAAACAGACCCCTCTGGGGACTCCACTTGTGACTGGTCTCTTTGCAGAGGTGACCTCACTGATTTTGACCGCCTGAGTCTTATCAGTGAGAGAGCTAGCTATCAAGTGTGTTATAAAGGGGTTTATACCTAGTTCTGTAAGTTGTTGACAATACCTGAGTGGGGTATTGTATCAAATGCTTTAACCAAATCTAAGTTAGCAGTATGCACCATTTCCCCTCCTCTATTGCCTTAATGACCTTTTCAAAAAAGTCCACAGGATTCAGTAAGCATGACCTTCCTTTGACAAAGCCAAACTGGGATGATACAGTGCCTGGAGCACTCCTATGTACTTGTTGATAACTTCCTTGATAATTCTTTCCATGATTATGCAAATAAGACTAGTCAAACTAATGGATTTGTAGTTTCTAGGATCTGTTGAAGGTCCTCCCTGATGAAGTGGTATGACCTTCACAGTCCTCCATTCACATGGCACAATGCCTGTTTTAAGACAACTGTTAAATAATGACTCTGGGGTCCTGATAATTTGTATTTTCATAGGTTCATAGAAGGTCACTAGGCTACCGTCCCTAGAGCCCTTGCTAGCCTAGCCACATTAATTCTGAGTTGCCTGAATTGTCCTTGGTTAGATGTACATAATATAGATTGCAAGTTCATGACGTTAATCCTGAGTTGCCCCAATTGTCCTTGTTAGATGGACATAATTTGCAGGGTGAATCTATGATCAACTCCCACTACCCCTGTCCATAAGGGAGATGGGTGCCATCCCATGGTGAATTTGCAGTCTCCCATCCATTTGTCTAGGTTTCACCTGAATAGTGTCAGTGAGGAGCTCTGCTTCATGTGAATTGGAAGTTTATTCCAGAAGAGTGGAAATTTCTGGGAGATATATCTGTCTCTCCAGCATGTTCTGTTAATGTCACAGGCTAGGTCAAGATCCATAGAGCGAGTGACTCTTATGCCATTTGACTTGCAGATGTGCAGTATTTCCATCAGGAAACAGCTTGCGACTGCCCTGTAGGCCAGGCACAAATCGCCCATCAGCATCCTGTATGATACAGAGTTGAGTGACAGGTCTTTTAGTCTGTCCATATATGTCATTGTTTGAAGGCCCTGTATTTTCTTGGTGAGAAACTGCTGTGGTCTCTCTAGCTGCTGCAGGTGTCTGGTGAAGTACATGCAAAAGGGAGCATTGTACTCTATTACTGGTCTGATGAGGGCTGAGTACAGTGGAGTTATAACATCCTTAGACCTGGATGTGATGCCTTTATTTATGAGATGCACAATGTAGAAGGCTTTCCTTAGCACTGTGGAAACATAGATGTCGAAGTTCAGATTGCTGTCTAACTGTATTCCAAAATCTCATACCACTGGGTTTGAATTTGTCAGGGAGGTACAGTCAATACTGTAATTGGCAGAAAATTCCACTTTGCCAAAGGGGATACAAATACACTTGTTTACATTTAGGTTTAGACTGTAGCTTGACCACCAATCATTTGTCTGTGGTAGCCCCTCCTGTAATATGTTAACATCATTGGGGGACTCAATGACTGCACACAGTTTGCAATCATTAGTAAACATAGTAAGCCAAAATCATCTACTTTAACTTCGACTTTCAAGAAATAGATTCCAAACAGTAAAGGACCCAGCACAGACCCTTGTGGTATGCCACTGGTGACGGATCTACTGGTAGAGGTGGAGTCACCAACTTTAACAGTATATGTTCTGTCAATGAGCCACTTGGCTACCCATCTAGTAACATAAGGGTTAATCTCTAGCTAGGAGAGCTTCTGAATGAAACCTGAGGGGGGGATTGTGTCAAAAGACTTGGCTAGTTCAAGATAGGAGGTGTGCACTGTCTTATCTTCATCCAGAGCTTTGACTTTCTCGAAGAAGTTTATTAAGTATAATAAGCATGATCTACCCTTAACAAAGCCAAATTGGGTTGGGTCTAGAGTTTGAAGGTCACCTACATCTTTGTAGATAAGGGCCATGATAATTTATCCATGGCCTTGCAGATGATGCTGGTTAGACTTATGGGTCTATAGTTCCCAGGGTTGGTTGATGTCCCCTCCCATTATGCAAGGGGATTACTGTTCCTGTACTCTACCCTGCTGGAACAAAGCCAGTTCTCAGACTATGGTTAAAGAGAATGCCAAATGGGTCCACTAGTCCTGTTTTAGATTGCTTAGTAAGTAATTGTAATTTTATCTGGTCACATTGAGGCCATGTTTTTGGCCTTGGAGAGTGCAGATATGACCTGATCTCTAGAGATACTAAGCAGATGACTGGTGTCAGGTATGCTTTGGGGAATGGCTGGTGAGGATTGGGGGATGAGTATGTGCCAAGTCTGTCAGCTAGCATGTTGGCAATTTCCTCTGGTATAGTATGATTAGTACCATCTACTACCAGTTCAGCACATGGCTGGACATCCCCTTTTAGATTATGGACATATTTAAAGAAAGCATTATAATTATCCTTAGCTAGGGATGCTTAGCTTTCTATTTTGCTTTAGAGGACATTACAAGATTTCTGATTTGCTTGTTCAAGCTGTAGAGGGGATCCTTCCTCTGCTGAGTCAGTTGCATCTTGTTCTGGGACATCAGTTTCTTCCACTTGTCATATAACCTGTTTATATTTGAGGTCCACCAGGGTGGCTTGTTCTTTTGGGTAAACCTTGTTTTGATCCAGTCAGGTACAGCTGAGTCTATAGAGTTGCTTAAGTGGTTATACAGGGCATTTGTGTATACCTTTGGTGTCTGTAACTGTGGGGGGGGGGGGTATAAAACGTTTTATACCATCGCTTAGTAGGCTGCAGTTTGCTTTGGAAAAGTTTTTTATTTATTTATTTTTTCCTGTGCAGGTGTCAGATCCAATAGTTACTTCGAATGAGACTGCTTTATGGTCTGACCTTACCAGGGAGGGCATCATACAGAGGGGAATGCGGCAACCCCCCCCCCCTTGTTGGTGAGTAGTATGTCAGACATTAGTATGTCAGACATGTTAGACATTTGAGCCTCTTATGGAGGTGCAGACTATCTGGTCCAGAGCATTTATATTGACAACGCCCAGGAATCTCTGGGCAAGCAGGTTTGTGCTTGTGTATGTCACCCATTCGATGGAAGGATAGTTGAAATCTCCAGTGACTAAGGTGTTGGGCTGTATGGCATGTGACTCCAGTAAGTCCAAGTAGGCAATGTGCTTCTCTTGGTTCATGGTGGGGGACCTATATCTAGCAATGACGTGGTAGGGTATTTTGCCTATACTTAATTGGACATGGAGTAGTTCAAGAGAGTCATACTGCTTGACCAGTCTCTAGGTGTACTTGCCTTTAATGAAGATGGATACAACTCCACCTTTGGTTCTTTCACATGTGTGGAAGGCATTGTAGCCTTGCATTGCCTTGCATTGCCAGGATGCTCTCCGTGGCCTTGAACCATGTTTCAGTGATTACATAGACATCAGCATTTTCCAAGGTGAGGAGTGCTTCCAGGGAGTGCAGTTGAGGCATCCTGGAATGCTATCAGGGCCATACTCTTACTTTTAGTGAGTGCAGTCAATACATGCTTCCTAGTTATAGCTGGAGGGGCTATGTTTGAGGATATTTCTTGGGGGTGGTTGGGGATGAGAAAGGAGTAAAGTGGGACTGAATTTGTCCACTAACAGGTTTGCTATATTACCAGGCTCAGTGAATGTGGCACCATTAACCGCCAGTTCAGCACATTGTTTGTGCTGCCCTTGAGGTTTCTGACATAGCTGTAGAAAGCCTTATGGTTATCTTTCACCTGATAGGATGTCTTAACCTCAAAGTTTGCTTGACCTAATTAGCCCTCTTACTTGCCTGTTTAGTTTGATGAGACACGTTTTATCTTTATGGGAATCACCTCTCCTGGTTTTTGCCTTATTTTTTTCCCTTTTGTTGCATATCCAATGCCACCAGGAAGGTTTGTTTCTGGGGCTAGTTCTGGGCTTACTTCTGACTGGCACAGCAGCCTGTATGCGGCCATTGACATAGTTATACAGAGTTTCTGACAGCAGTCTAGTGTAGGCTGCTGTGCTCTCAGGGTTTGGAGGAGCATTGAGTTTTGAAAAACCATCACTTAACAAAAGGTAATTTACTCTGGAATAGTTCCTAACTGTTACAGGTTTTAATAGGATTTTGAAGTTGATTTTGATTTCAAAGGAGACAGCTTTATGGCTGGATGTTAATAGGGATAATTAGACATTCGGGAGGGGGTGCAGTGTTTTCCCATACTTGTGAGCACAAGGTCCAGTATGCTGGAGCCTCTAGTGGGCATATTCACTTTTTGGTCAAGGTTGTTTGTATTTACAAAGTCCAAGAATCTCTGTTCTTGTGGATTTTAGGCCATGCAAGATTACCAGCCTACAGAGAGACAGTTAAAGTCTCCAATGTGTAGGGTGTTAGGTTGGATGGTAAGTGTCTCCAGTAGGTCCAAGTATCCATTGTGAGCTTCTTTAGACATGGAAGATGACCTAGATCTGTCTAGGATATGGTACAGGATTTTGTCTATGGTGATCTGCACACGAAGGAACTCCAGCATGTCATCCTGTCTGACCATCTTTGAAATATGCTTGTTAATGATGTATATTGACACACCTATACCTTTAGCCATTGTCTGGGCAGCTACTGGTCTAAAATTGTAGGAGGCACTGAAACTTTGCACTGATGGGATAATCTCTGCTGCTTTAAATCATGTTTCAGTAACTGCACAGATGTCTGTTTTCTCAAGTGTGAGGAGGGCTTGGAGGGACTGTATTTTTTAATTAGGCTCCTCCCCTATGTTGGAATTGGCACCAATGTCCAAATCTACATCAAAGTACTATACAAGCAGTTATATAGATGCATGGAATCAGGAATACTTGACAGGACAAAATCATCCTCCGCAGGGAAGAGTAAACCTGTCTGGTGGACATCTGCAATAAATAAACTATATAACAAAAGGAAACAATTGCGGTCCAGGACCAAGAAGGAGCAGGTGCCCAATTGGAAGCAATCTCTCTTTAGCCTGAACAAGCAAATAAGAGCACTAGTGAAACCCTCTAAAGCCAACTTTGAGTCCAAATTGGCCACATCTACTAGAGACAATCATAAGGCCTTCTTCACATATGTCTGTAATCTCAAAGGAAGCACCCAGATCTGTTCAGAAACAGTGGTCAAGGACACCACATACACAAATGCTGTAGAAATAGCCAACCCACTTTCTGACAGTTTCAGTGGAAACTTCACTCCTCTGTCCCCCCATCAATAAATCAGGACATCCCCAATACCTGCCCCAATCCCCTTATCTGTAGGGAACAGATCATCACTTCCCTTTCAAAGGCAAGAAAATACAGCCACCATGGGACCCGATAACATCCCAAGCTGTATCCTACATGAACTCAGGCATGAACTTGTAGCACTATTAGGTACCCTATTCAATCAAATCCTGAGTACCGGCTTTGTCCCAGCCAAGTGGAGGACAGCCACTGTCATCCCTTTGCACAAAGGTGGAGCATCCACTGATCTGGGAAATTATAAACCCGTCATCCTAACTAGCCTGATCTGCAAGGCCATGGAACGGATTATCATGGATCTCATTAACAGGGGCATTGACAACCTCCAAACACTCGACCCCACACAGTCTGGCTTTGTTAAGGAGAGGTCATGTCTGTTAAATCTGGTCAACTTCTTTGTGACAATCACCAAAGCCATGGACAAAGGGAAGATGGTGCACACCACCTACCTTGACCTGGCAAAGGCCTTTGACACTATTCCCCACTCGGTCATAGTAGACAAAATCTCTCAACTAGGTATCAATCCATGTGTTATCAGATGGGTATCAAACTGGCTCACTGATAGAACTTAATAATCAAAATAGGGGAAGCCACCTCACCAGTAGACCTGTAATGAGCATCGTACCCCAGGGATCAGTCTTGGGGCCTCTGTTATTTGGGATATACTTCTCTGAGGTGCAGGCCAAAACCAGTGGGATATGGCTGACCAAGTTTGCAGATGACTGCAAACTGGGCATGGTCATCAATTCCCCAAGTGATGAGTAATTCCTCCAAGAGGATTTCACCAAAACAAATGACTGATGCCAGAAACATGGCCTGAAGCTGAATGCCAAAAAATGCATCATCATTACCTTTGGGGAGAGTGGCGTCCCCACATTTTATCACATTAATAACAGCGTCCTAAGCACAAAATCAGTCCTGAGGAATTTGGGTACCCAGGTTGACAGCAACCTGACTTTTCACCACCATGTTGCTTCCATTGTACAGAAAGCTTTCTATATGCTGCACCTCCGAAGTACGGGTATCTCATCTAGGGACAAGGAGGTCATAAAATCCCTGTATTCTTCCCTTATAAGGCCAATTATTGAGTACAATGCCCCCTTCGGCATGTACCTCACAAAACACATGCAGCAGCTGGAGAGACCACAGAGGTTCCTCACCAGAAGAGTCCAGAGCCTCAAACATCTACTCTACACAGATAGGCTAAAAGCCCAGTCCCTCTACTCAGTTTCATACAGACTCCTCAGAGGTGACCTCTGTAAGGCATATGAAGCCATCTCAGACCCTGCCTTGATGGGACTGCTGAATATCCACAAGTTAAGCTCCACTTGAGTAACGCATACTCGCGACCTCAACCTGGTCTGTGACATCAATAAGACTTTGTTGTCTGGACAGATTTGTGTCCTAGAGAGTCCCCCATCTGTGGAACACATTCCCTCTCCACATAAAGCAGAGTACCTCATTATTCCTTTTCAAATGCAACCTGGAAAAAGAAAATACGCCCTTGTGATTCCACCTGTGTCCCTGCTGGACAGGGCTTTGGGTGCTGATTTGTCTAAACATAGGCTAAACTCTTGGCTAGGCTTATAAGCACCTCACGGCTAATAGCCTAGTAACTTCGTATGACCCTGGCTTTGATCAGAAACACCTTGAGGTTCAGGTGAGTTTATTTTGCTATGTCAGTATGTTTGTCAATTTGGCATTCCCTAAAAAAGGCAATAATGGGGTGAATAAAGTTTTAGCCAGTATTTGAAAGCTTAGAGGGGAAAGCTGCAGACCATCCTTGGCAAAGCAACATGGTCTATTAACCTGTCTATTACAATACAACCAGTTATGGAAATCAATTATTTTTTGCATCCCCAGTGATAATAATATGCTGCTCAGTGCTAGGCTTATAACAGCTGGAGCCACATAGTCTGAAAGCTCTATAATGTCTCTCTTCATATAGTCTAACAAGATACATCTCAGGTCATTTACACATTCATTGACTTTGATGGAGTCATACTGGAGCCTGTGGTGTAATGACTTGAGTGCCTGCATGATTTGGCGAATCTTGCCTCCAGATGAGCAACTAACAGTTATCTTCTCCTTGTTCTTTCTTGTTAGAGGGACATCAGTTTATCTTACAATGGAGTCCTGGGAAGCGTGTTTGCCTGACTTAGGGGCTTAGTTGTTGGGGCTCCACTGAAAGTGACAGTATGTGTGGTGTTAGGTGGTGTTTTTTCTGATTGCCTTTGGTCTTGCTGAGGCATAGCTTTGACAACAAGCAGTCTTATGTGATCTTTGTTGTTAGGAAGATTGCTTTTAAGTGCTTCAGCATATGTTATTCTACACGTATGTGCTGTGTGCATGGTTTTGACAACCTGATTTGCTTATGTATGTGAGAATTTAGCATACAGTGTTATTGTGTAAGTACTCCTCTTGCATATCATGTCTGCAACTTTAATGATTAATAGGTCATCAGTAAACATGATACAATTGTCACTTTGTTCCAAGATGCCCATATCCACCAAGTTGGCTACAGAGAAGTTAGGAAATTATATATCCATAATGCACAGTCCTTTTATTGATGAGCTACAAGGCAGTGGTGTATTGAGGTTAGAAGGCTAAGTATGCTTTGTTGGTGCAGACTAATAATGGTGCTTTAATGGGGCAAATTATACTGAACATAACTAAATTCTACTAACTTTAACGTGTCCACAGTACTGAATTCTATTAAATTTGTAGGTATTGCCACTCAACACTGAACTAGTTGTGCTGAGCTTATTGGCGCACAAGATATTTGCTGTGTATTGCTGCTTTACAGGCTATACATTATGGACCGTTCTACAGTGTAATTTTACCTTCTAGGTATTTGCTACTGTACAAGTCACTGATAACCCATGCAAGCCTGCAAAATTTATAGTAGCACAGAATAAAAAACACTAACTAATGATCCCTCCGGACAATAAAATGACTATACTACATGTACTTGTGTATTTTCTAGCTCAGATAAACCAGGCAAATACCTTCTGTCACAAGATGAATAAACGCAGTCCTCCTAATGTAAAAACATAGTAGAAGAAACTCACAAGTGCAAAGCTAACATAAACCAAATAAATAGCTAGCTGGAAATCCCATGCTGAAGGCAATATCCTGACTGTCATACAGCAGTAACAGTGAGGGGAAGAGCAACTTTTTTACAAAAAAAATCTAGTGAAATGCTCAGAAAAAAATAGGAAACAATAGCTATCACTCAAAATAACTTAAACAAGTGCAGTTTATCAATCAAAGGTACTTAACTGTGCCTGGATGGTACTGAATACAAGTAAAACATCTCTGGAATGCAGGCTAGGACTTCAAGCTTTTCACAGGAAATGAACAGGTGACAATATGGAATAAAGGAGGTTTACTCGAGAGAAATACTGGTGTGCTACGTGGGCACTTGGTATTGTGGCTGCATGGAAAACAATGGATGGTAAGACGACATAAATTGCTTATACAATAGACAATAGCAATGAAAAAGGAGAGGGAGGGACTTTGGAAATTAGATTATGATAATGGCTGGAGGCCAGAGATACAGCTTTATAAAAGCAACACAGCAAAAGGCTGGTAGGGTTGGGGGAAAATGTTCATGGAATAAGCAGGCTAGCTGGAGAGGCATCCAATCAAATAAAGGCAATTTTAGAGTGCTTTCAGGAACTTTAGCTTTTGTAAAGTTTGTAAATTGATTATTGAGTCAGACTTGTGTGCACTTTCATTAACATTAACTTGCTGGAAACCAGTGGAGTGACTCAAGATGCTGCTCTTGTGAAGCCAGGTTGGTCCTTCCTGTATGACTTGTTGACAGTGGTGAGATTCAAACCCCTTCTGTGCTATCTGGTCATGACATTTTTGGTGGCACTTGGTGAGGATATTAGAACTGAACTTATTAAGTCTAAAACATTTTTTTAGGTTTCTGTATACCTATTCAACTGCTAGGGAAAATATAGAGGTTTGGTTGTGCACAGCAGGTATTTTATTTTTATTTAAAAAAAAAATTCCTTGGTATACAGAAACTAAATCAAACAGTAAAAAGGTCAAACAGACAAACCAATTAGTAAAACTACAAGAAAAACCTAGCCAAGCTAGAGTTTTCACTATGTGTGCTACCTTAAAACTCCTGTAGTAGAGGCCCATGGGATGTATGCAAATGACCCATTAAGGACATCAAGTGTTTCAAGTATATGACTTCTGAATCTCCTTAACTTTTTACTCTTCCTCTTTAAGTCTTCATTGCCTCATTCAGACCAATAAAGCCAAACACTACTAGCTATGGACATGCATGTTTTTGCCTTCTTATGACCTCCACAGCACAGCATGAGTGGACCATTTGGCTATACTCTAGAAGTAAACATGAATGAGGTTTAAGAAAAGGCAGGAACTAAACAATTTATGTGATGTTCCTATATTGTATGATATATAATAATATAATTGATGTCTAACATTTGTAAAAGTGAACTTGTTAAAATAGCTTGATTACATTTATATAAATGTAAGTTTGCCTATGTCACTAGTGATAATTCAATAAAGGTGTTTAAAAAAAGAGCAATGAGGGTGTTTTTAACCTCTTTGCTTATGGGTAAAGTAATGCACACAGTTGCTAAACTTAGTGATGCTGATTATTTAAATTATGCTAAAGTTAAAGAATATTAGCTTGCATGTTGTAATCTGACTCTAACAGTATACAGAAAGACATCTAGACAGCCATGAAGAAAGTCAGATGGCAGTTTTACTGAATATATTGCAAAAATCAGCAGTTATCTTTTCAGATGGGTAAGTGAAAGCAGTGTTGTAGATCAGACCACAAGTGTGTGCATGCTATATCTCTAAGAAGCGTGCAAGGCTGCACATGCACGTATAAATTCCAGATGTGCAATCTCTAGTGCCATTTTGAAGGAGCAGCCAGAGAGAGCATGCATGATCATAGTTATTAGTTTGTATATAAGTTACTTAAGTTAAAGTCAGTAAGCCTAATGTGTTTGTATAAAATAAAGCTGCTTAAGCAGAACCCACAAAGACTCTTCCATTGTGTCCTAGACAGGGGAGAGACATGGTGTCAGAACAGGGATCGAGGAGAATAATATTCAGAGCCATGAGGTGCAGAGATGTCAGTGAAGTTAAAACTGAGAAAAGAGCACAAACAGAGCCTGAAAGAATCAAAGGTAACGAGAAGAAGCACAAACTCTTAATGTGATATGGAAGACAAGAAAGGGTCATTACAAGGTCACAGACTGCATTATCAGGCAAGCGGAAAGCACACAAAGTTTGTTAACTAAAGGAAGTGTTTAAAATAAAAGTATTTGAGGAAATGATTAACAGTAAAGCAGAACACAAGTATGTTTAAAGCAAAATGAGTGTGTTTAAGGCAAAGCTGGGCATGTCTAGAGTAAAACAAGTACAAGAAATGTACATTCGGCATGAAAAGGGCTTAAACGAGCAAAATGAATATAATAAGGGCAAAAAAAGGGGACACTAAGCAAAAATAAAGCAAGGCAACTGTTTTGGCAAAGTGCTGTATTTGGGCATAACTACGACTTCATATTGTATCAAGGGCATAACTACAGTTATTCTAAGTATCTCAAAGTGTCTAAAAGTGCTTACAGTGTGTGCTTATTGCTGTGCATGTATTTTGAAGAGTTTTTTGTGTGCAAAGTGCAATTATTTCATGAAATACAGTCAAAGTATGCCCATTTCAAAAAGCTTCTTGTGCTGGGTGTAACTATTTGCAAAGTGCCACCATTACAGAATGCTTCTTCTACTGTAAAGAGTTACCTAGCAATGTATCACCATTATGGAGACATTTCAGTGTGCTGTATACAGTTATTCGCAAAGTGCAATTACTTTGAAAAGTTAATGAGTTTTGGTTAATAGATGTCCAATTTATTCACATCATGCAGTTACTTGACATGTTTCTTACACTGATAAGAGGTGCTTTCTTGCAAAAAACAACATTACAAGAGTATTACAGTGCTCATGAGTTATTCAGTCGCATCACAAAGTTATCGAATATTTCTTAAAATGATGGTAAATTACTTTAGCAAATGATGATAAATGACTTTAGCATTTTAGCCTTTCCAATGATATTCCAAAAGTACCAAAATACCCAAGAAGTTTAGTCCATGAAGTCCAGTTATTCGAAGGTACTATGAGTTTGTTCATTCACATAATTCTGAAAAGCCCAAAAGGTATAAGTTCAGAGCACAAAAGCATTGGACAAATACTGGCATTCGTTTCTGGCATATGTGCACGTGTGTATGTTTGTATTTATTTGCAAAACCCTTCCCTGGTATGTGTTAATATGGCCAATGGATTTTAAAAACCCCTACCACTTGTATCTGATCAGAATATTAAAGAGAAATGGAGAATATATGAGCAAGAGTACAATATTTTTATATAAGCAGCTTATGCAGATAGAGATGCATGCACCAGGGCATTCATTTTGTTAAACCTATCTGGGTCAGAGGCCATAGAAAGAGACTGTTCATTTGTGTATGCACCGGCAGTATATGAAGAAGGTGCAGACCATCATATCGTTGTACAAGCTGAATCAAGGGAAAACCTTGAGTGTTTGAAGCACAAGTTCAGAGAAATGTTTAACCCCCAGATGAATATTACATTAGAGAGGCATTTGTTTTACACGAGAGAGCAGAAACCAGGGAAAACATTTGCAGCTTATACAACTGACTTCAGAAACAGAGCTATAATGTGTCAGTTTGGTGATTTAAAGGATGAGCTGATAAAGGACAGGCTTGTGTGTGGCATCAACAGTGCTGCTATGAGAAAAAATTTACTTTGTGACAGTGATTTAATGTTGAGCAAAGCCATAAAGACTTATCAAATCCATAAGGTCACAGAAAAACACACAAGTATGCTTGTGAGTGACAAGAACATGGTTTCAGTTGGCTCCAGAGCAAATGCAGATAGTATGCAACATGTGGCAAACAAGAGCAGGCCTAAGCACATGGCAGCTACCAGGTTTCCAAAGAAGGCACGTGGCTTTCCAGAAAGTCCTAAGAAAAGAGCTTGCACCAGCTCAGTGCAGTACAAGCATGAATCCGCAAAAAACAAATCTAGCTTTTTTGTTAACTGGCACAATTGTGGTCCGAATCATGAGTCTAAAACAGAGAAGTCTTAGCATTTGGTCAGCAATGTCACAAGTGTAAAAAATGGAACCATTTTCAAAAGTTTTGTAAATCAAGTAAGCCTCACACAGTTGTAAAGAAAGGTCACACATAAAAGCAAGTTGATCAAGTAGAGTCCAAGCAGTCAGCTTTCTATGTATGGCGTATCAGTGCTTGGTGAAAGAGATGATGCAGTGAACTTATTAACAAGAAGTGAAGTATTTTGTACTGTCTAGGTTAATGGAAAATCCACAGAGCTCAATGTAGACACTGGTTTAAAGTGTAATGTTATATCAGCAGGCACATTTGCTACAGTGAGAACTAACAAACAACTCAGTGTAACCAGTAGTGCGACACTTGTTGCTCATGGAGGTGAAAAAATTCAAACTGAAGGTTCAGTGATGCTTTCATGTAATTTGGACGAGAACTATTACAGCTTGTTATTCTATGTAGTTTGAAGACCAGTGCAATGTTTATTGGGTCACCAAGATAGTTTAAGAATGACTTGATGAGTTAAGAGATCATATTCAGACTGAACCAATTTTAAAAAAGCTCAATCGCTATATTAATGTCAGGTGGCCATCAAAGCAATCTAGTGTACCACCTGAAGTGTAAACATATTTTCCTTACAGAGATGAATTATTGATGGAAGATGGCATTATTTTCAAACGTCCTAAAATTGTTATTCCTGCTATCTAGATTTTGCATCATGGTCACCAAGGGTCCACATCCACTAAGAGAAGAGCTAAATAATTAGTATTTTGATCTTCATTATTGAAATACATTGATTATGTACTTTCTTCTTGTTCAGTATATAATAGTATTAAACCACATTTGCAATGAGAACCATGTCACCTACTTCCAGTCCCTGAACTACCTTGGTCTACTGTAGCAATTGATATATGAGTGAAACAATCAACACTACTTAGTTTTGTAACAGATACTAAAAATACCATACCGAAGAGGTATATTGTATGACTGCTGATAAAGTAAAAATAGATCCCAACAAATAAAACAACAATTGCAGTCAACAAAATGGCAATGCTTGAATAATCACGATCATAAAATATAAAAAAACGTTTTATTGCAGACGGTAAGTGCTTTCACTGAACAGATTCATCAGACCATGTAGCAATGTTTTACAAAACATTTAAAAGCTTAGAAGAACCAATCAAAAAACTTCATAAAATGACATCACATCTTGATAAAAAATGCTACATTGTAGCAAAGCCCCTAGTGGATATATTATGTAAGCACTACATAATATACCCACTAGGGGCTTTGCTACAATGTGACATTTTTTATCAGGATGTGATGTCATTTTATGAAGTTTTTTGATTGGTTCTTCTAAGCTTTTAAATGTTTTGTAAAAACATTGCTATATGGTCTGATGAAGCTATTCATTGAAAGTGCTTACCGTCGACTATAAAACGTTTTTCATATTTTATGATCGTGATTATTCAAGCATTGCCATTTTTGTTGACTGCAATTGTTATTTTATTCTTTGGGAACTACTTAGTTTTGTTAGACTTTATTCAAATTGGTTTGAAAGTGATCTACTACCTAACCTAACATCCACTGCTGTTATTACTAAGTTGAAACATCATTTCTCAGTTCATAATAGTCCACACAAACTTTATTCTGACAATGATACTCAATTTACTGGCCAGTTGTTTCAGAAATTTGTAAGAGAATGGGACTTTGTACGTGTTACTAGCAGTCCTGAATATCCTCAGTCCAATGGTCTAGCTGAACGTGCAGTGTCAAAGCATGACAATACTGATGTGTTCTTGAATTTACTTAATCTCAGAAACTTTCTGCATGACGATATTCTTGGCTCACCTGCTCAAAGACTACTTTCCAGGCAAACTAGAACTATGCTGCCTATTTCTTCCAGTTTGTTGCAGCCTAAACTTATGAACAAAAAAAAAAACATGAACACTCAATTGTTTAAGAAGCATAATATCCAGAAAACTAGTTACGACAGATTGAGCAGATTACTTTGTCCATTGAGGGAAAGACAGATGGTACGAATACAGACAACGAAAGGTTTGAATTGAATAGGACAGATTACAGATATCTGTGCCAAGCTAAGATCCTACTTGGTAGACTCCAAGGGTGTGGAGTATAGGAGGAACTGCAGACATTTCTTCCTGTACCAGAATCATCATCATCATCATCATTGCAATCACAACATTGTTTCTGTGATGCAGGCCCTAAGTCTAAGAGTGAATCAGATGCTGTTTCCAGACCAGAATGTGTTCAAAATCCTGATTCCATTCCAGAAAATGATTCGAACATTTCACAGGTCAATAAATTTACAGAAACTATTTCAATTGCTAAATCTAATTCCCAGCTTTATGTCACACAGTATGGACGAGTATCTAAGCCTAGTGTGAAATACGCAGCAACGTGGACTTGACTGTATATCCATGTATAGTTAGTATTGTGTAATGCATGACTAAGGATTACCTGTGATTTCTGTATGCCAAATAGTCTAATAACAATTTTATGACCTATTTCTTAAAGAGGGAGGATGTAGGTCATGGTGCAATTGTGTGTGCTATATCTTTAAGAAGCATACGAGGCTGTACATGCACGTATAACTTCCAGACACATGCAATCCCTAGTGCCATTTTGAAGGAGCAGCCAGAGAGAGAGGGCATGCATGATTACAGTTGTTAGTTTGCATATAAGTTGCTTAAGTTAAAGTCAGTAAGCCTCTACGGTAATCTGTTTGTATAAAAAAAGCTTCTTAACCAGAACCCATGAAAACTCTTCTATTGTGTCTTAGATAGCCTAGGAGAGTGACAAGTGTCATCAGATTAACTTCAGAAGCTTGAAATACTGAAATCTCGAATTTCAGTGTTTCAAGCCCAAGAAGTAGAATCCACAAAACAATGAAAAACTAAAAAAGACGAAATTCAAAACCTCAAATACCGCAAGTTTTGAATTTCGTAGTTTTACTACACACACATGCGCACACACACACTCACACATACACACACACACACACACACACACACACACACACACACACACACACACACACACACACACACACACACACACACACATACACACACACACACACCATCCACCACACAAACACACACAATCACTCTATTACATGAAATCAGAGGGGCACCCCACACCCCCCTACTTAAATATTCTCACTCCAAGGTTGCACTACATACAAACACACACAAAACACCTATACACAAGCTACTATCTCTTTGCACACACACACATCACAGCAACAAAACACACTGACACACACCAGAGCCCCTACTCAAACCCCTTAACACACACACACTTACCTGAATACATAACCATAGCGGAACTTTAGAAGCACTGAATTCAAAACCTCCCGTATTCAAGGTTTTGAATTTCACGCTTCTAAACTTTCGCTATTATATGGATTCGGCTTCTTGGGCTCGAAATAGTGAAATTCAAGATTTCAGTATTTCGAGCTTCTGAACGGAACCTATGTCATCACATTTCAGTTGTTACATCCTCTTTTGATCAGAGTACAACCTCTCGGTACTTTGTCAGGGGGCAGGGGATTTGGTTTGTAGACTGGGCCTGTAACATACTGAAGAGATGGGAGGGGTTTAACTACCAAGCAGTTTGTCCCTGTGTAGGAAGGAGACACTGCACTTAAGGGAACACATGAGCATACTAAGTTACCATAGGTTGCAAAAGAAAACGGGGGGGTGCCATGGGTTCTGGTACATGCCAAAGTTTTCAGGTTAAATGTTTCAGATTTAGCACCTAAGGTTACATATGGGCTCACTGCTAGTGAGGCATGGTGGAGAATAAAGGGGCTCCTATTTAAATGCCACCATGCCAAATGCCAAGTGCTAATACTCAGAAAAAAAAGACCAAAAATGTTATTAAACATTTGTTTACTGGGAAAGTCCGACTTGAAATGAAGCCACTTTTCAGCGAGAAATGCTCCAGACACATGTCTTTGAAATGAGGGAGTAAACCAGAGCACCCATAGGAAACCTTCATGAATGCAGGGAGGGCATGCACACTCCACACAGAAGGCACTCCAGCCAAGAATCAAACCAGAAAACCTCTTGCTGTGAGGCGACAATGCTACTGCTGCACCACCGCACTGTCCGCAAAAATGCAAGGGATGAGTGAATCTCAAATATCACTGTTCTCTTTTAAGCTTCTTTTTTTACAGGGGGCATGTGCCCCATTCCTCAATGGAATACTCCTCCCTGAACTTATATATAGTAACTCCATGATTGCCACATCTTAGAAAAAGGGAATAACCAGAGAAACAGCCATTTCAGACATAGTATATGTAAGTCTGTATTTTCAACCATTCAGTTTCCATGTTTCAGGAATCCCTTTAGTGGGTCCTGGCATTTCAAATGGTTAGTGAACAAAGGTCTCAGGAAGCATCAAGCAGGACTAACACTGTGACAGTGGTGGATTCTCTAAAGACAATTAAGAGTTTTTCTATCCTAGTATAGGGAAAGAAAATCATTGCTAAAAGAGATATAGTCACGATTGCAGTGATAGGGCTAGAACACTACTTCCAGGGAGAGTCCACTGCAGTCAGGGCCTTGAATCAGAAACCTTTTCAGGTTCTCTTGGCCTCAGTTTATCTGGATATGGAAGGGAGTCAGCAGGCGGATGTGCTTGAATACAGTCTTGCTGCTGTCAGTACCTTGTGCATGTGCTGTGAGACACAGTCAGGCATGGAGACAAAGCAATGGGGAAGGAAATAGGGGATAAGACCCAGCAGGGACCCACACATCCATCCAGAGCTGGTTTCAGGATGGCCTGGGTAGTAGCAGTGAACCAGGGACTCAGACACTACAACTGAAAAGTACTGGGCTTTCCTTGGCAAGTGGTACTTCTAGGGGACAGATTGCTATTAGTAATCAGAAAAACTTGAGCCATGACATACATATGTTACTAGGCTTCCTATGGAAGGGGAGCTGGTCAAAGTCAGCAAGGAATAAGTGTCTCAGAGCCTACTTTCAAAGACTTGAGGGAGGTAGCCTGCCAATGTTGTAATACGGAATTCTTTGACAGTGTAGTACCTTGTATGCTTGCTGTAACATGCAGCCAGGGCATTGAGGCAATTACATGCAAAAAGCAGTGGGGGTGAGACCTAGTCAGGACCCAGAGGTCTATCTGAGGCAGGTAACCTCATAAGGGGAGCTGATCAGTAGGCAATGAACTGGGAGATGAGCCACAATGACTAAAGGTTTCTGGTCTTCCCTTGGAAAGTCGTACTTGACAGGGAGATATTGGTGATGATAGTGATCATCCAGAACATGCTGCACTACTGGAGCACAGTGTGAGACTTTCATAGAAAGGGGAGCTGGGGAGACTCACCAAAGACGTGATGAGGTAACCTATGTTCTCAGACACATTTGTACAGGACTTAGGGGTAGCCAATGAGGTTCTGGATAGTCAAGGGCAGAGGGAGTCCATATAAAGAATGTTTAAAGGGGAAGTACTGCAGTAGCTGGTACTACCCATGTCCTGCTTACAGGCATTTTTGGACATACCACATGATACTCGTTTTGCAGATCAAATGGGCATGTAGCATACTAAAATATGATATATTCAGAATTGTTACTGGCCAGAAATTGAAAAGGATGTCACAGGCTATTGCAGGACCTGCAAGCTATAACAAAAGATTGGGAAGGCTGGAGACAACACAAAGCTGCACTGATGCCTTTGTTTACAACTCTAGATATCCCTTCCACCCCACTCATGAATTTGCTACACACCTTACCACATCAGTTGTACAGCAGCTACAAAAAAAAAAATTCTGTTTTTCTTTGAAGTACAGAACTTATGTGTACTTGTAGTGTTTGATAATAATAATTGTTTTTAATTGTAAACAAAACTGTTATGTATACTTAAACTGTCTGTAACTGGAGCTTTTCTCCTTGAGTCTCCACTGAAAATGGGCTCCTGGCCCAGCTGGACTAACCCGGTTAACAAATGTCAATAAATATAAAATAAATAAATTATAAAACATTTCATAAGGTTACTATGGATGTTGTGTGACCTCTGAGTACCCCAAGTTCCAGAGTAAAGAAATATATGCTAGAAGTTGTGAATTATGACACTGTATATCTAGACATGTTAGCTCTGTCTTCCATTGAAACAGAAAAGCTGGCAATGCTTTGCAAGTCATTTCCAGCAGGGTAGAAATACTGATGGATAGTGGTGCCAACTTTAAGTCAGACCTGCTGGCATATTTGTGGAAGGACTACCAGGTAAAGTATTTAAAGACTACCTCCTACAATCAGTAGCAAATGGTCTGGTGAAGCAGTTTAACTCTGCAGTGAAAACCATGTTAAGGGCATTTCCAGTCTACTTCAAGAGGAAGTGGGACAAGTACTTGCCACATCCTCTTTTTGGTGGCAGTGGTGTGATTTAAGCTCCATCCATAAGAAACCACATGTGACACCTTTATCAAGTACACAGCTATTTTTTTTCAGTTGAAAACTAACTGCGCTGTTACTGAAGAACTCAAACCATGGAGGTACTCGCTTCACAATGGTTGCATGATAGTGGAATTAGTAAAAGTTAGTATAGTTAAATAAGAGGGTTGAGAGGTGCAGGGAATTATAAAAGGGACTTGTTCAATTGTTTTTTCTCAGTGTTTTTACACAGTATTCTTTTTTATTTTATTTTATTTGTTTCTTTTGAATTTTATTATCATTTGTTTTGTTTTTCATATGTATTAGCTTTCATTAGATGTTTACAGTTTAGATTGGATTATGATTGCTGGGATTCAGGTTCCTGTTCTTCCTAACACTACTTGTTTTGTATAATATATATCTTATGTATACATAGAGTTGTTTGAACTTTTGATGTAGGTTATTTGCCCTGTAAAATGGTAACTGGCCATTACCTGGTTGGCAATGAAATCAAACAATAAGTATATAAGACAATAGCTATCAAAATGTGCAGTGATGATTGAAAGATTTTCAGTAACAAAAGCTGAAACATTTGGGTAGACCACAAATGCTTGTATGCTTGTAGCTTGTGACAAACTTGTTCTAAATGGCAAGTCTACTAACTCAGTATAGCTCGATCCTACCTAATTAGCCAGCTCTTCCAACACCCTATCACAGCCCATTTGCTGACCCTAACCATGGCAACCCTCCTTGCAGTCCATAAATGTAAAGTACCCAGTCGCTCCCTAAAATTAAACTTCACTGTTCCCTCACTAAAGCTAAAGTCTTTAATTGTTCTCCAGTCCTAGATTTCTTTCTCACTCCCTAACCCTAAATTTCTCTCTGGTTCCCAAAGCCTAAACACCTCTCCTACTCCATAAACCTAAAACTCCAAAATCTAAATTCACTGTTTGTTCCCTAAACCAAATTTTCCCTCCTGCTCTCTAACCCTAAAACTATTGCTGCCTAAACCTAAGTCTCTTCCCAGTCACTGCTTGATACCATAACCTACAGTCACTCCAACTTCACATCTGACACACCTACGATGTTAAAACTTAGCTATTGTCTTTGGTTAAGGTGCGGTAATTGTCCCAAACATCGCTACTGGCTTTGGTTGAGGTGCAGCAGTTGTCCCAAACTTAGCTACTGGCTTTGGATGAGGTGCGACAGTTGTCGCAAACTTAACTACTGGCTTTGGATGAGGTTTGACAGTTGTCCCAAACTTAGCTACTGGCTTTGGATGAGGTGCGACAGTTGTCGCAAACTTAACTACTGGCTTTGGATGAGGTTTGACAGTTGTCCCAAACTTAGCTACTGGCTTTGGTTGAGGGGTGGCAGTTGTCCCAAACTTAGCTACTGGCTTTGATTGAGGTGCAGCAGTTGTCCCAAACTTAACTACTGGCTTTGGTTGAGGTGCAGCAGTTGTCCCAAACTTAGCTACTGGCTTTGGATGAGGTGCGACAGTTGTCGCAAACTTAACTACTGGCTTTGGATGAGGTTTGACAGTTGTCCCAAACTTAGCTACTGGCTTTGGATGAGGTGCGACAGTTGTCGCAAACTTAACTACTGGCTTTGGATGAGGTTTGACAGTTGTCCCAAACTTAGCTACTGGCTTTGGATGAGGTGCGACAGTTGTCGCAAACTTAACTACTGGCTTTGGATGAGGTTTGACAGTTGTCCCAAACTTAGCTACTGGCTTTGGTTGAGGGGTGGCAGTTGTCCCAAACTTAGCTACTGGCTTTGATTGAGGTGCAGAAGTTGTCCCAAACTTAGCTACTGGCTTTGGTTGAGGTGCGGTAGTTTTCCCAAACTTAGTTACAGGCTTTGGTTGAGGTGCGGTAGTTTTCCCAAACTTAGTTACTGGCTTTGGTTGAGGTGTGGCAGTTGTCCCAAACTTAGCTACTGGCTTTGATTGAGGTGCAGCAGTTGTCCCATACTTAGCTACAGGCTTTGGTTGAGGTGCGGTAGTTTTCCCAAACTTAGTTACTGGCTTTGGTTGAGGTGTGGAAGTTATCCCAAACTTAGCTACTGGTTTTGGTTGAGGTGTGACAGTTGTCCCAAACTTAGCTACTGGGTTTGGCTGAGGTGTGATGGTTGTCCCAAACTTAACTACTGGGCTTGGCTGAGGTGCGGTAGTTGTCCCAAACTTAGCTACTGGCTTTGGTTGAGGTGTGACAGTTGTCCCAAACTTAGCTACTGGGTTTGGCTGAGGTGCAGTAGTTGTCCCAAACTTAGCTACTGGGTTTGGTTGAGGTGCGGTAGTTTTCCCAAACTTAGTTACTGGCTTTGGTTGAGGTGTGGAAGTTATCCCAAACTTAGCTACTGGTTTTGGTTGAGGTGTGACAGTTGTCCCAAACTTAGCTACTGGGTTTGGCTGAGGTGTGATGGTTGTCCCAAACTTAACTACTGGGTTTGGCTGAGGTGCGGTAGTTGTCCCAAACTTAGCTACTGGCTTTGGTTGAGGTGTGACAGTTGTCCCAAACTTAGCTACTGGGTTTGGCTGAGGTGCAGTAGTTGTCCCAAACTTAGCTACTGGCTTTGGTTGAGGTGTGACAGTTGTCCCATACTTAGCTATTGGCTTTGGTTGAGGTGTGACAGTTGTCCCATACTTAGCTACTAGCTTTGGTTGAGGTGTGACAGTTGTCCCATACTTAGCTACTGGCTTTGGTTGAGGTGTGACAGTTGTCCTCTCTGCATGACTGCTGCACCTCTTGCAAACATCTAGTTGAGTTCGAGCATGAGAGGTAGAGTGTGAGCTACAAGATGCCCAAGTTGCTACAGCTAGAATTTCTCAGAATGCAATTGCTCACTTCTTTGTAAGGTGGGATTTATATACTCACTTACTACTGAGGTTTGGGTGGTACAAAGTTATTACTCTTCCAAGAATTAGTGAGACAGGCATTACTTTGTCCGACTAATTGTTATTTCTCTAAGGTAGAGCAACCTATGAGCAAGAATAACACTGTTTTAGGAGAGTGTATTTTTAATGTATATGTATCACATCTACAAGTAAACTTGAGCAGCTTTGAAGAAGGCATTTTAAGAATGTATGCAGTCAAGTTATTATTTACTAGCCCTTCTGACTGAGTCAGTAAGATGTGAACTTTTTGGTAGCAGGGGATCTTACTGGAGCCATATTAAAATATGTGCACATTGAAAATATCTCAAAGCTAATTTACCAATCATTTTCACACAGAGTGAAATATGCAAGCAAAAGCCTAATTTAGTCACAACAATTGGAGATTCAGCATGGCAGAGGACTGTCCTAAGTCAGTCATGGAGAAGTAAGAAGAACTAGTTTATCAGCTTACTAGTAATACAAGACAGGCACAGCAGCCACAATGCCAGCATTTATCTTCATTTTTTGTTGTGATGCACATAAGGCAATAAGCAGTAAAACATTACAAAGCATAAGGCAACTTACTACATTTTGAAATATGTCATCACACATTATCAGCAGCGGAAATTATTTGAGTTTTGGAGCACTGATTCAAACTGAAATTTATGCGGCATGGATTCTCAATGTCTTTAATGGTTCGGGATCTGCTATTTGTGCTGGGTTACTGATAAAAGTACACTGTGGCAGGAATTGATGATACAAATGAATTTGCTACTATTCAGAGCATGACAAAATTCTTTAAATAACTGAAAAGTATGCATTTTTGAATCATGTAATATCTATCTATCTAAAAATCTCCAGAAGTTAATCTAAAGATTGGAAAAAAATCAGACACCCAAACATGCATGCTCTTAGGCACAGCCTCAGACCATGCAAACTAAACTTAATCTACAGTTTTTTTTGTAGGGGAGGGAAAATCCATGTGCACCCCCACACCCCCTTGCTAATTATGTATACCAACTACAACATAACACAGTCCTCGATGAAGTGGCATATTCTTCAACCCTTGGAAATGTCGATCCCATGCACCTGTCAGCCATCTAATTTTTTTTTTTTTTTTTGCTAAAGTGTGTCAACAAAACACATATCAATATTTGGGAGCATCACTTATTATAAGCACTCCCATACAGACAGATAAGGAAAAGAAAAGAGATTTAATATGATGTAATATTTATGCAAAGGAGAAAGCAAAACTAACCAATATAAAAAGAGCAGCACCAAAGATATTTGAAGAGGAATACAGGCAAAGGAATCCGGATATGGAAAATGTACAATACAAAAAATAAGGAGATTGAGGGGAAAAGTAGAAAAAGAGATTAGTAATGGAGAAGTCAAAGAAATAGAAATTGAGGTTAGGGAGCAGCTGCGAAGAGAAGGATTTAGTGTAGAAAATTGAATGCATAAAGCAACACAACAGGATAGAGCAATGGATATCCAAATTAAGAGGAAACCAGTGGAACAGGAAGCAATTGGTCTGGTGCCATATCAAGATATTTTGGAGCATTCTTCCACAGGAAACCAGAATAAATGTTCACTTGAAGCTGGACAGCAAGGGAAGGAACAGGAGACTGTGGAAACTCTGATGCAGTCAATGTTGTGGAGTGATAGGCCAGTGAGTTCCCATATGATAATGCAATGGACGGCACAGGATGAAGTTGAAGAGAATGTGCCAGAGGAAGATGCTATAGAATCCTTAATGCCCGCAGGAAACAGAAAATAAGAGATGTGCCCTCAGTTTGGAAGAAAATGAGTTAAGAGAAGAGTTGATTGATTTAATAGACATAAACAGATATATCAAGATCAATGAAAGAAATAGACTGCAGAAGGTTAATAAAACCCCAAAAGTCAGAAGTTTGATAAAACAAATGAATGCAGTAATTAGAACTGTTCATAAAAATCCATGCAATATAACCAAAGTAAACAGAATATATTACTGTGCTGCAAAATTAATAACTGATAAAGTTCTACCACAGAAACACATGGTAGCGAGGGAAAGGAAGGGGTGAAAGCGAATACCATCATAGAAATATCGAATAGAGAAAACTATAAAGCAGCTAAGACAAGAAGTGCCACTGTTAGAAGATTATAGAAGAGGGAGCAGATCTACAAAAATACTAAGAAAGATAGATGTGATAGAAGCAATGCAGTATTAGAACAGACTAGGATCTATTATGCACTATAGGAGATAAACTAAAAATTTCAAAACAGGTGGAAAGACTTAGAAGATATGAAGATAAATATAAGGGAAAAGCACAAAATAAGCAATTTATTGATGATTCAAAAAAGTTTTATAGAGAATTGGGAAATAAGGTAAAAGGAATTGAAAGACTGCCAAAAAAAGAAGAACATTTTGGAGCAGTATCTATGAAGATCCTGTGGAACATAACAAAAATGCTAAATGGATAAAAGAAGTAAAAGAAAGAATAAGAAGTTTAATGGAACAGGATATGAAATGGAATGAAGTAACAGCCAGAGAGACTGAAATAAATTTAAGAAAAGCCTCTAATTGGAAAACCCCAAACCCAGATGCAGAACCTAATTTTTGGCTTAAAGTATTAACTTCTTTGCACGAGGATTTACCCATGAGTACGAAATATTTATATGCACACCCTGAACAGACACCACACTGGTTAACAACAGGAAAAACAATGCTCTTACTTAAGAGTGAACCTGCAAGCTACCCTAAAAATTATAGACCAATAACTTGTCTTCCAACGACGTATAAACTATTCAAGGGAATTGACATCAACAGAGTTTATAGTCATTTAGAAGAAGACTCAATTATGGCAGTAGAACAAAAGGGCAATAAAAGAAAGTCATATGGAACAAAGGATCATTTGTTGTTAAACAACGTTATAGTGGAAAACTGCAAGAAGGGGAAGAATCTAAGTATGGCATTGATCGACTACAAAAAAGCATTTGATAGTATCCCACATTCATGGATGAAAGAGTGCTTAAAAATGTATATGATACACTCTACACTGATTGACTACATTACAGTAACCAGGAAACAATGGCAGACCACTTTGCAATTAAGTGATGATAAAGGACAGATTATTATCCCAGGGATACAAATTCAAAGGGGAAAATTCCAGGGTGACTCTCTGTCACCATTGCTATTCTGCCTTGCCATTAATCCATTAAGCTGTTTACTTAACAGCTTAGGCCATGGCTACAATTTGGCTCCTAGAAAACAGCAAAGTCTAATGATTTCTCATCTTCTCTTTATCAATGATTTAAAACTGTATAGCTCATCAGACGAGGAACTGAGAGCACAGCTGCAGGTTGTCAAAACTTTTTCAGATGATATTGGAATGCCATTTGGTCTTGATAAATGTGCAAAAGCAACCTTTAAAAAAGGAAAACTGCAGCACCAGGAAAACATCAGTTTGGGACAAGAATCTGATATAAAAGAACTTGGGAACTGATGAAGATCAGGAATAAAACATGAACAAATGTGAATAAAACTCAGTAAGGAATACTTTAGAAGATTTAAATTAATCCTGAGAACAGCATTGATGCCTAGGAACAAGAGCCAAGCTATAAATCAATTTGCTCTTCCTGTCTTAACTTATAGTTTTGGAGTAATTGACTGGCCCTAAAAAGTGTTGGATAGATTAGATATTAAAACAAGAAGGATGCTTCATGCTCACCAAATGATTTATAAAAATCAGTGTACACCAAGATTATATATTCCCCATTCCGAAGGAGGGATGGGCCTCCTTGAAATTGATTACATGTATAAATCTGCAATCATGGGACTCCACACATATCTACTCACCTCACAAGATCCAAATGTAGTGAAAGTTTTAAAACATGAGGAGAATAAATCTAAGATGACATCTCTGCTTAATTTAGCAGAAGCATATCGGCATCAAGCAGGAATGGAAATCAAACCCGAAGTGGATAAAAACCAGGCAGCAACTGAATGTCCCAAAAACAAAAGAAAGAATATAAGGTGAAGGACCAGATGAGAAGGCAAGAAATGTGAAAAAAACATAAATATAGTTGCAAGTATAGAAAACTTCTGTAAGAGCCTCATGTTGATCAAGAACAAAAGCAGTAATGGTTAAGGAAAGGCGAATTCAAACCAAGAAATGAAAGGTTAATATTGGCAGCCCAAGACAGTGGGCTAAGTACACGCTGGTTTACAAAGTTCAATGAACATGTGAGAGAAACAGGCAAATGTAGGTTTTGTAAAACCAAACTGGAAACAGTCACACACCTTGTTGCTTGTTGTGACTCACTAATGACAGAGGGACTGTATACTGAAAGGCATAATAATGTGGCAAGACTGTTGCACTGGAGATTATGGTATCAAAGTGGCTGTAAAACACTGGAAATATGAGCCATAAAGAATCATAGAAAATTATTAAGTTTATATCATAAGGGATCACCCATTACCAACAGTTCAAAAGACAGATGCTAGAAAACTGGATATAATGGTCCAAGAAAACAAGACAAAAGTAGCATTGATCATTGAAATTGCCACACCCAGTGACTATAGTGTCTTGCATACAGAAAGACACAAAGTCATAAAATACCTGGATCTGCAGGCAGAAATGAGAGCCATGTGGAAGAAAGATACCCAGACAGTTCCAATAGTAGTAGGAGCAATGGGTCTTATAAAAAAAAATTTACAATCGTATTTAGATATGAACCATGCTGCTGTGGTACAGCAGTAGCGTTGTTACCTCACAACAACAGGTTCTCCCGTTCGATTCTCGGCTAGGCTTTGGAGTGCCTTCTGTGTGGAGTCTGCATGTCCTCACCGTGATTGGGTAGCATTCAAAAGACATGCGTGCGTAAATGGGCATGCCTTTGTTGAAGGTTGGATGTCGAGCTGGCACCTCAGCATTTCGTAAAAATCTACTGCTAATCATTAGCGGACCGGAGTTCTGCTGTGGCGACCCCTTACCGGGAAAAGCCGAAAGACAAACAACAACAACAACCAATTCATGTAACCCTGTACGAATTGTAGAAGGAGTCATTACTGAGCACATTGTGGGTGCTGCGAAGAGCACTTTTGGCTGACATCAAAGAGTGAAACAATACTAATTTCATGAAATATAATCATACTTTGACTTAGGAATGGGGTCCATTCCCATCATGGTATTAGAAACCCAAAAGACTTGGAGAAATTAAAAAAAAAAACAAAAAAAAAAACAGATAGATAAATAGAGATATGCATGTACATATTCTGTCTATTATCTTAAAACTACATGCTCTAAAGATTCTGTGTATTCAAAAGTTTTATTTTATTTCTGACAACCTTGATAGCAGTTGTCTAGTAACTCTCACATGCATTAATGTACTGAAATAATTTTTATACTGCTATATCTTCAGGAACACTGCTACAGTAGTCTACCACCCTACTTGTAAAAAAAATAGCTCCTAGTGTCTCTTAAGTGTTTAACATTGTATTTTCAGATTTTGTGCTTATATTTTCATTCATCTTTTAAAAATTGGGAGACAGATTCTTATGATTTCCTTCAGATGCTTAAACATGTCTTTCTTTTACTGTCCCCTAGCTACTTCCTCCAAGACTGAAAATGTTGATCGACTGAAGACTCTCATTTCATGTATTCAAGTGAAGATCATATATCACCATCTTGAACTGTAGCTATTGTGGCCATGTTCCACGGGTATCCATCTGCGTGCCTGAGTCACTTTCTAACAAGAATAGAATGAGCAAACCCATTTAATTGAATGGGCAATTGTCAAAATTTATTTGAAACTAATACTGAGGTTTTGCTACCATGGACTTCACTGTACTGATTGTAAAGCATAGGCATTATTAGAATTAATTCATTGATCCTGCTGCTAAAATGTCTCATTGCAGTGTCTAGGGTTGAGCCTGAAAACAAATAGTTATCTCTTTATTGTATACTAGTGTTTCAAATGAAAAGTGCACAGAAAACAAGGAATCATACAATCTCATTGGAATGTGAGATATCAGCATTACAGATAGGCAATTTGCAAAGAAATAAGTGAGGTGAGCAAAATGAATACATTATCTTGTCAAAATGTATACACTAGATAAAAAAATACTAGCATGAGGTTAGAACTGATGGAGCCCAAAAAAAAAAAAAAATAACATTTCCATGGTCTTATTATTATAGTCATTGAGGGCAACTCTGAAATATATGAATTGTCAACTGTAGCCTAAACCACAGTTTCAGAAGTAGCATGAGACATTTGCTTGAAAAATAATGAAGACTGCCTTAGGAATAAAAAGCTATTTCTTACAGCTTCAGGGCTGCCATGCTAAGAATAAAAAAAAACATAAACATCGGTGTTTAGTTATGCTGTGAGTGGTTTGTAGGTAATGGAAGTAGCTAATGTATCTCAAAGTATTACAGAAAAGTAAACATATTAATTAAAACAACTGAATCATTAGTTTTATATAAATCCAGCCATAATGATAGTCTGTAACTGCTGTTTGTTTTATATACCATTGTTAAAAAATATAATATCCCAAGGAGGACTATTTTTTCTGTGTCTAATACTCCCATGTTGTCTTTTTCTAATCAAGTTACCAAGTTCACTTAGTTATTGCCTTGCTTACCCTATTCACTCAGCAATACATACATTATTCCAAAGCATTGCCATTATTTTTGTATTTCTGTTATTCAAACTAGGCATCATTATTTTGTAGACATTTATACTACAGCATTTATTCTGCCATTTAAATTATATCTATGACATATGCAATAACTGGTTTTAGAGCTGAAGAGGTTAAAGGAATGAGTTACTGTATCATGTACGCATTTGTAGTTTTTCTACTCAAGTAAATTGCATGCCATGCATTTTTGAGATCAGGATAAAATTCACTGAGAATATGCAGGAGCTCTTTATCATGGCTGATCTGGTCAGCAAAAACTAAATTAAAAACTTAAAGCCAGTGTCAATGTTGTAATGCTGGCACTTATGGAAAAAATGTAAAATAAAACATTTAATATTTTTCTTCAGATTTTCAGACTGAAAGCTGAAGCAGGGTGGTAGGCATTGCATAACATAGTATTAGTCAGTAAGTACTTGACAAAATTAAGTCAGTGATATTAAATAGACAAGGCCACTGCTGTCCCTATACATGGTGCAGTTGGCTATTACTCAGACATGAAAAAGATGTAGTGATCTAAGATTTAACACACACACACACACACACACACACACACACACACACGCACGCACGCACGCACGCACACACACACACACACACACACACACACACACACACACACACACACACACACACACACACACACACACACACACACACACACACACACACACACACACACACACACACACACACGATAAACCAAAGCATCAAAAGAATTTTCATGTAGGCATGCTTGTATGTACGCATCTCAGTATTGTAGTAAAGGAATAAGATATGTTGTTAGTAGCACTTTTTTTAAGGTAATACATGACAAAATGGGATGTACTAACAGTAATACTAACTTTATCAACAATATAACAACAAAAGCATTATGAAAGCACAGCTGAATATCAGGAAAACTACACTACAGAAAATAGTTATTGTATGATCTCTATTAGTCAAATATAAAGTTCTCTCATGAAAAGTTCTGTCCATGACAGAGGTATTGCACTCTCAAGAGAGGACTGGAAACCCATATTCTTGTTCGCAGATTTATGAAATTCTACAAAACTTTTCTGCCAGAAGAAGCTGCCTTTGGTTGTTGGTGTGCAGTTCAAAATGAATTCATGCTTCAGGTGTTTCCTGCAGTCAGCTGATCTTCAGTTTCTATTGTATTGAAATGTTGTATTTATCCTTTGTACTATGTAATACAAAATATCTACCTTTCTCTAATTTAATTATATTGAGGTACTTTCATTGCATAACTTTGTATTTGCTTATATATGATGTTTGTTTTGTCAATCAAAAGGGACACTAGTAACCCTGTTCACCCTGTTGACTTGTCTGTAAAAAATAAATAAATAAACAAACAACCACTTTTCTGCCATGCAAACTATATTTTCTAATTTATTTTGACCAAATATTTATTTTGTGGGATAAAGTTAAGCAGTGTCTGTGGTATCAGATAAACAATATTTTAAAAAGCTTTCATTTTCTAAATATCGTCTTAGCCTGACTCCATGGCAGTGAGTGACGGAGCCCTGACTCAGTCCCTGGCAGATGAGGTATGATTAGCAGCCTTGACATTCGTGGATCTAGGCAAAGAGAGGGAGGAATGGTCCCTCCCACAGTCTGGTCTGCTCTGTTCTCAGAAGGGTTTGCATGTACATGGAAAACAATGGGTGGTGCGATCTGCCTGGTACAGTATGTTAAAAACAGAAAAAACTCTTTGTCTTGTTTAGAGAAGAATAGGGCAGCATGGAAGGAATGTCCCTTGTGGAAGTGAGGGGATGTCCTCCACAGATGGACCATTTCACACCTCTCCCCACTGTATAGTTCAGCATGTGTAACTTAAGGCCGGGGATCAAGCAAGAAAATAGGAACCACCCCCGAATGCTGTTTAGGTAAAAACGCCTCCTGACTGACCCCCATCTTGGTGATCGGGAGTGAATGCACTGATTCAGCACGGGCAAAGTGATATATATATATATATATATATATATATATATATATATATATATATATATATATGTATACATATATGTACGTAAATGTATGTGTGCATATTTGTATTATTTTAAAATGTTATTGTCAATCCGCAAAGTTTGTAAATACAGTTTTTGTTTTTTTCCTTACACAAAAGGCATGTATTAACATGATCACACTATTCAGCTAAATCATTTATCACATAAAACATTAAAAACTTCAGCAAACGGAAACAAATTAACATAATTTTACCGATTGTCTCCATAGTGTCCCGCTCCTCTATTAGTAATTGAGCGCGGGGAATATCGATGTGCATTCTTAGAGTCTGCTGCTTGTTCAGTGTATCTGATGTCCTGGTGTTTTTACTAGAAATAGAATACAAAAAGGAACTATTAAAAATAAGAATTTAAAACAAATATACAATACCATTATCTATGCATCAAACTCATGCTTTACTGTCTCCATGATGATTTAAACAGGATGTGTTCTGACCTGCTGCAATCTGAGAAAGCAAAACCAATGGAATCTTGCAAAGAATGTTCCATAATTAATTGCTGATCACCTCCAGTTATACTCAAATGTTAAAACTGATCAATGTGATGATATAACCAGTATATCACAAAGTTCCTCAAGAGTCTTGGAAATTCAGAGGTAGGGGCATGTTTTTGACTATGGTAGTACAACACATTGGAAAACAGCATCCCTGTCCTCAGCTCTGCAGACCACTACAATTGCAATGCTGCTGAATTATACCTAATAACATGCAGAGGCAATAGTCTGAGTTCTCCGAATTGGTACTGTTGTGTGTCAACCTTCTGAAGTATTGGGCAGTGCAGTGGTGCAGTGATTAATGTTGTCACCTCACAGCAAGAGGTTCTCTGATTCAATTCCAGGCTGAGGTACCTTCTATGCAGAGTCTGCATGTCCTCCCTGCATTTGCATTGGTTTCCTCAAGGTAGTCCAGTTTCCCCCCACATTCCAAAGACAGGCATTTGGTGCATTTCTCCCTGGGCCTCCACTGAAAATATGCTCTGTTCTAGTCGGACTGTCCTGGTCAAGCCTCCACTGAAAATAGGCTTTCCTGGTCAACAAATGTTAAATAAATAAATAATAGCACAGCTGTACACTGAAAAAAACATGCCACAGAACCATACAGCAATTGGTCAGTCACACAGGTTTTCATCAGTTAACTTACATTCAGCCCGGCAATGATACCCATACCATCTCAAACAGCATAAACTGTTTGTTAGCCTTTATTTTGTAACAACCCAGTGGTTAGTACAGCTGAAAGCCCTATATACCCATTTTATTCATTTATTTTGTTTATATTTCATTTACAAGTTGAATGAAATGGACCACAAGGATCCTTTTTCGCTGTCTGTTATATAATAATGTATAAAAAGAAATGCAATGTGTATTGGAAAAGAAAATACACAATACATAACATTAATGCAATACTGGGTAAAATTACAGAATAGAAGAAATACAGCTTTTCAGAATACCGCAGTTCTACCAATACATTAAAAATACAGATCTTGGCTAGCTCACATCTTTGCCAGCAGCAGCTTAGAAAATATGTACAGGCTTGGTGTTTTTAGGTTCATACTAAGCTTACTGCCCTTGCGAGCCATTTTAAGCCTAGCCAGTTATCCCTTGTGAGACTCAAACCCTGCACTTTGTGTTTGTAAGGAAAACACCTTAACCATTAGGCCACCCTCCCTTGTGGTCTTCTGTTCGCATTAGGATTCAATAAAGCCTACATTAAGTGTACACTGTTCTGAGTGAACAGACAAACACAAGCATAACTCACATCTTCCTCCTAATTTTAGTTTTCCTACTGATTTTCTTGCAGATTTACATATTGACAGGGATTCATAAAGTTTACCACAAACTGTAGACTACATGTACACTTAGAGTAATCTTTCTGATTGACTAGAAAGCACAAAAAATGTGGTAGGGATATTCTTGAATACATATTGTGTATACTTAGTGTACACTTAGTGTAGGCGTTATTGAATCTGGCCCAATATTGTCATTCAGAAAGTTTCATAGTAGATGTTTTTTAACACAATCGATAACTCAAGTGTACCAGTGTGGATGTGGACCACTGGATTAGGAAGGCTGTAGGATGGCAGTCAACAATGGGGCAATAACTGTGGGTTATATGGGCTATGACAATGATGCACCCTGTTGCCATGAAATAAAACAGTCATTAATCTGGCTTTGCATTGCTAGTCTGTATTTGTATAAAGCAACTTTGAATACTTTAGTGTGGCCACGTTTTATCATAAGCAGATATCTGACATATGCACAGTCAAGTGATTGTAACTGAGGGGAATATACATTGCTAGATTATAATGACAACAGTTTAAGTGTGTTTTTATGGTTAAAATGTTTTAAAATGGGTAATTACAGTACTACTGGTTAGTAGATTTTGTTTCACTTCTTGCTGTAAAAATGTTCAAGGCTACTCAAATATTAAAATGAACACACAAATGTTGAGTTATTAAACAATAAATTTAATTTAAAACAATATGGAAGGTTAATCAAAAAGTACATGTGTATTTTTGTGTGGTCCAAAAAAAACTTGTGTGTGTGTTTGTGTGTGTGTGTGTGTGTGTGTGTGTGTGTGTGTGTGTGTGTGTGTGTGTGTGTGTGTGTGTGTGTGTGTGTGTTTTGGAGGGGGCAATATTCAAAATCTACCCAGGACCTAATGTGCATTTATTTCACTTATGTCTGCACCCTTATTCTTATGTATTTTCTGTCCCTTTCACCATTTTACATGTTTTTTTTTTCTGTCTGTAATAGTTATTTCTCTTATCCACTGTTTCACTGTATTTAACCAATAAGCAAAACTCACCATCGAGATTTCTGTTTCACAGTTCACCTAATTTGTCCAATTATTTGTACCCAGATAGCTTCTGCAACTACCATTATTTTACTTTTATCTCTGTTAGTTCAAGGAGCGTCTATATAACTAGAAAAATCAGCAAATGAAAAGTATTTAAGTATAGTAGAGAAATACATAATTATCTGTGATAGTCAGGAGTTGTTTGGCAATGAGATATTTCCATAAGGGATATGTCTGCAGGATCTCATATAACACAATGCAGATTTTACTAGAGCTGGCAAACGGTTTGTTAGAACAGAGTTAAACAAGAATTAGACTTCAATGAATTCCTTTTTCAAGAATTCTTGCATTGAGCTTATAAATGCCTTGGCTTAGAAGAAAATTAGCTCAATTAGTATAAAGAGTAGCTTAACTCTACGTATACGGAGGGTTCGACCATTACTACAGTGAATACAAAGGCAGGGCCAAGAAATGTAGTCAGTGGTGCATCAATGACTAGTGTGCCAGCACCAGACAGACAGTCCACAAACTAAAACTTAAGACACTGTCTTGGAACTAGAGTGGCTGCAAAACCAGGTTAGTACCAATGTCTAGTTAGTAGGTTAGTACCAATGTCTGGTTTTGCAAGGTAAGCCAGAAAACACGGAGAAAGAAGCTCACAGAAAAGGGACCCCAGTGAAATGTCTTTTGCACTTATCACTAAAAATAATGTATAGGAAGTGGTACAGGAAAATGAGCATGCTTCACATTGAGAAGTATTTAGTACTTACATATACATTATTTGTTTATATATTCAGTGATTAGACTATAAACTAATTTTTCCATAAATTTTGCTAGTAGCTGAAGACTAAACATGGTATGGTGGTGACAAAGTGAAACGATTTTGCTTTGGTTTCCAGATGATTTCTAAACCCATCACAAAGACTACCTGCCACTCACATTTACTGGGTACTATTTTTTTCCCCAAGTACTTCATGCACACTGCTTCATCCTGCAGCCTTCTTATCTAGTTCCACACATCCACACTGGGTCTGCCAGCTTCTGCATTTCTCCTATGCACTTACTCTGAAGTAGCTGGGGTCAGTCACAGAACCTAAGGGCATCCTGTGGGTCTTGCCCCTCATCATCACCTGGGAGGTTTTACACTTTTGGCCTGTACCCATTACTCCCTCTTCTATACTACAGTCCCATGGGGCTACAGTTGGGGTATGCAATTTGTCTCCCTGCCTCCATTGCAACTCTGCCATGTTCACCATTCTTTCCTCTCATTGGACTACACTTCCCAGTATAGCATCCACAGTTTCCCATTGGGATTGCCACAAGGAATCTCCAAGAAACCATCTCCCCAGACAGGCATGCCTCTTGATCAATTGTCCAAGCCAAATAAATGAGCCCAGATCCATTTGGCTGTATTCAGGGATTTATCCATCTGTGCAACTGGGGCAGCACACTGACCACTATTTTGCACCAAAATCTTGAACAGCTCCCTTTGTTAATCTAGTAGTTAGTGCAGATGATTAATCTAGCGGTTAATGCAGATGATTAATCTAGCAGTTAGTGCAGATGATTAATCGAGCAATTAGTGCAGATGATTAATCTGGCAGTTAGTGCAGATGATTAATGATGATTAATCTGACAGTTAGTGCAGATGATTAATCTGGCAGTTAGTGAAGATGATTAATCTGGCAGTTAGTGCGGATGATTAATCTGGCAGTTAGTGCAGATGATTAATCTGGCAGTTAGTGTGGATGATTAATCTGGCAATTAGCACAGGAGATCAAGATGTATGAACTGTTAATGAGTTGCTTCCTGTATTCCATTTTCCAATTCCTTCAGTATCTGTTTGCTTACTAGGTGACTTTGAGCAAGTCACTTAATCATAGAATATTCTTGGACAATTTGAAAATTGAGCTAAATTCCTCAATAAGCTCTTGAACTGCAAGTCTAGTAACTACAAATAAACCTACCAAGGATACAAGTTATTTCCCAGCAAGGCAGGATGGATCCTTTATTGATTTCAACCAAAATAGAAGATTTGCTTACTTACTGCATCCATGAGTACAAACACTTTCTGTACCTCCTAACTGTAAAAATGCAGCCATATTGGAACTGTCAGTATCTCAAGGACTTTCTTTTTCTCTTATCTTGTTCTATACAAATTCAGTCTGTCTGACTGTTACATAGTAGAGGAAATGGTATCTGGCAGTTAGTGAAGAGGAATATGTTTATTACCTGTTAGTAAGTGCCTTCCTGTGGCACATGGTTTAACTCCCTTGATTTCTATGTCCTTACTGTGAGCAAGTCACTTAACCAGGCAGTACTCCCAGGATGAGTGTATAAAAGGGCTATGTGGATCGGTGCCGAACCCCAACAAAAAAATACAAAGAAATAAATGAATACAAACCTGGACTTGGAAATGAATTGGGAACTGATCTGAGTCTAGCCTAATTGCTTAATAAAAGGCAAACTGAATTGCTATACTTGGTTTCAGTAAGACAAGATAATTTGAAGGTCTTTCCTCAGTTATGAAGCACTAAGTTAGCCTGCAAAAATCTCTTTTCATGACCAGAAGTATACCAGGTAATTCTCAAAAGTATTTTTTATTGCTTTCAACAGACAGTATGTAATTTAAAAATAATAACAACATCAAAAGCAGGTTGGAGACTGGAATATGCCTTTGTACAAATCATTTTATTTTAAGATTATATAAGTACTTTTTTTAACAAATTCACCTCCCTTAATCTGATGGTTTTGTCTTGTTTGATTTACCTGCCTGTCTCAAGGAGGAAGAAAAGGAAATTTTGTCTAGCTACTCTACTTTTTAACACCAAGCATTTGTTTGACCTAATTCTTCTGCAATGGTTGTGCTAAACAGAAGTTTGGTATGCTAACAATGGGCATACCCTCAAAGCCAAAAAAATGCAGTAAAGTTTATTTTGGTAAATTTAGCATTACTACTACTTATCATATAAATAATTGTCCAAATTAAATCTGACAAAGTCACCAGGGACTTGGGTACCTTTGTTGACAACAGATTCTCCTTTGATCACCTTGTCTCTGTGCTGGTTATAAAATCCTTGTACCTTGTATGCCTTTGACGTTTTTATTTGATCTTATATAATTTGCATTATGTTCTATAACTAGAACAAAAAGCAGTGGGGACAAGGAATAACCCTGTTTAGTACCTTTAGTAATCATGATTGATTGGGAAGTATATGAGCCTATCTTAATGTATGAAGCAAAAACGCTGGTGTAACAAATCAAGGCAGAGCGAAAACATAAAAAATGACTTTTATTGTGTGACCGCTTTCACGGCTAGCAGTGCCAGTTCTTCAGCCATTCAAAAGCCATTGCCATTCACACTATTTGAATAGATTCCAACCAATGAAATTCCAAATTCAATAAAACAATCAATGAAGTCATATAAAAACAATTAACATAAAAACACACCATCTGAATATGTATAATATCTAAAAAAAGTCATGTTACCCAAAAACTCTATTCTTTAAAACTGGTTTAATACGTTTTATCATTTAAGCCCTTGTCTTTGTTACCCCTCATCCTTATTATCCATTTTAGTTCACAAGTTCCTACCCTATTTTCGATGCCCCCCCCTCGTACATCACCATTTACCCCTTCTGTTGCCATAAACTTGAAATGCCATGGCTAAGCATGTTAACCCACAGGGCATTGAACATAACTTCAAGTTATGGACCCCTATTCCTTAGTCAAAGTATGATTAAAGTTCATGAAATTAGTATTGTTTTAATTTTTGATGTCAGCCAGAAGTGTTCTTCACAGCACCCGCGATGTGCCCAGTAATGACTCCTGCAATTCATATGGGGTTATATGTATTAGTAACATATCTAAATATGATCGTAGATTCTTGGAACTGCCTGAGTATCATTCTTCCACATTGCTCTTGTTTCTGCCTGCAAATCCTGATATTTTATTTCTTTGTGTTGAAATGTATGCAAGACACTGTAGTTACTGGGAGTGGTGGTTTCAATGATCAATGCTACTTTTGTCTTCTTTTCATGAACCACTACATCCAGTTTTCTAGCATCTATCTTTTGAACTGCTGGTAATGGGTGATCCCATGTGATGTAGACCATGATTTTCTATTATGCTTTGTGGCACGTTTCCAGTGTTTTTCAACCACTTCAGTACCATAATCTTTGCACAATCCCCAGTGCAACAGTCTTGCCACATTTTTATGCCTTTCAGCATACAGTCCTTCGCCATTAGTATGTCACAACCAGCAACGAGGTGTGCAATTGTTTCCAATTAATAGACTTTGTAAACCAGCGTGTAAATAGATCACTATCTTGTGCCACCAATATTAACCTTTCATCTTTTGGTTTGAATTCGCCTCTCCTTAACCATTCCTGCATTTGTTCCTGATCAGCATGAGGTTCTTCCAAAAGTTTTCTATACTTGCAACTATATTTATGCATTTTCCACATTTCTTGCCTTCTCATCTGGTCTTTTCCCTTATATTCTTTCTTTTGTTCATTTGGCACGTTCAGTTGCTGCCTGATTTTTATCGACTTCTGGTTTGATTTCCATTCCTGCTTGATGCCGATATGCTTCTGCTAGACTAAGCAGAGAAGTAATTTTAGATTTATTCTGTTCCTGTTTCAAAACTTTCATTACAGTTGGGTCTTGTGAGGTCAGCAGATATGTGTGCACTCCCATGATTGTAGATCTATACATGTAATCAGTTTCAAGGAGGCCCATCCCTCCTTCGGAATGGGGAATATGTAATTTTGGTATGTGCTGATTTTTATAAATCATTTAGTGAGCATGAAGCATCCTTCTTGTTTTCCTGTCTAATCTATTCAACACAGTTTCAGGTCAGTCAATCACTCCAAAACTGTAAGTTAGGACAGGAAGAGCAAACTGGTTTACATCTTGAATTTTGTTCCTAGATGTCAACACTGTTTTCCAGAGTAATTTGAGTCTTTTAAAGTATTACTTAATAAGTTTTGTTCGTATTTGTTCATGTTTTATTGTCACTCCTTCATTAATTCTCAACTATTTATATACTCCCTCTTACTCCTCAAGTTCTTTTATATCACATTCTTGTCCCAAACTGATGTTTTCTTGATGCTGCAGATGTCCTGCTTTAAAGGTTGCTTTTGCACATTTATCTTGACCAAATGACATTCTTATATCATCTGAAAAAGTTTTGACAACTTGCAGTTGTGCTTTCAGTTCCACATCTGATGAGCTATACAGTTTTAAGTCATTGACAAAGAGAAGATTAGTCTTTACACTTTGTTGTTTTCTAAGAGCCAAATTATAGTCATGGCCTAAGCTGTTAAGTGGACAGCTTAATGGGTTAAGAGCAAGATAGAATAACAGCGGTGACCAAGCGTCACCATGGAATATCCCCCTTTGAATTTTTATCCCTGGAATAATAATTTGTCCTTTACCATGGCTTAACTGCAAAGTGGTATGCCACTGCTTAACTGCAAAGTGGTATGCCACTGTTTCATGGTCTCTGTAATGTAGTCGATAGGTGTAGGATGTATCTTATACATTTTTAAGCACTCTTATCCATGAATGTGGAATACTACCAAATGTTATTTTATAGTCAATCCATGCCATACTTAGATTCTTCCCCTTTTTACAGTTTTCCACTATGACTTTAACAACAAATGATCCTTTGTTCCATATGACTTTCTTTTATTGCCCTTCTGTTCTACTGCCATAAGTTTTCTTCTAAATGACTATAAACTCTGTTGGCATCAATTCTAGTATATAGTTTATATGTCGTCGGAAGGCAAGTTATTGGTCTACAGTTTTTAGGGTAGCTTGCAGGTTCGGTCTTAAGTAGGAGCATTGTTTTTCCTGTTGTTAGCCAGGTTGGTGTCTGTTCAGGGTGTGCTTATAAATATTTCTTACTCATAGCTAAATCTTTGTGCAAAGATGTTAATATTTTTAACCAGAAGTTAGGTACTACATCTGGTCCTGGGTTTTTCCAAACTGGAGGCTTTTCTTAACTTTGATTCAGTCTCTCTGGCTGTTATTTCATCCCATTTCATATCCTGTACTATTAAACTTCTTATTCTTTCCTTTACTTTTTCTATCCATTTAGCATCTTTGTTATGTTCCACAGGATCTTCATAAATACTTCTCCAAAATGTATCTATTTCTTCTTTTTTTTGGTGGTCTTTCAATTCCTTTTACCTTGTTTCCCAATTCTCTGTAAAACTTTTTTGGGTCATCAATACATTGCTTATTTTGTACGTTTCCTTTATATTTTTCTGCATATCTTTGAAGTTTTCGATTTTTAGCTTGTTATTTGTGATAGTACATGATAGTGCCTGGTCTATTTTAATACTGCGCATTGCTTTTATTACATCTATCTTTCTTATTATTTTTGTTGATCGGTTCCCTTTTCTATATTCCTCTAACAGTGACGCTTCTTGTCTTAATAACTTTACAGTTTTCTCTATTTGATATTTCCATGATGGTATTCGATTTTTCCCCTTCCTTTCCCTCACTACCGTGTGTTCTTGTGGTAGAACTTTATCAGTTATTACTTTAGCTGTACAGTAATATATCCTGTTTTCTTCTGTTATAGTGCATGGATCTCTATGGACAGCCTTAACTACTGTGTTCATTGTTTTATCAGACCTCTGACATTTTGGGTTTTATTGACCTTCTGCAGTCTATTTATTTCACTGATCTTAATATGCCTATCTCTATTAAAACAAACAACTCTTCTCTTAGCTCATTTTCTTCTAAACCAAGGGCACATTTTTTTTTATTTTCCATTTCCTGTGGAAATTCTATAGAAAGTTCTAGTAGCATCTTCCTGTGGCACATTCTCTTCAATTTCATCCTGTGCCATCTGTTGCTCTGTCATATGGGCATTCACTGGCCTATCACTCCTCAACATTGACTGCATCAGAGTTTCCACAGTTTCCTGTCTCTTCCCTTGCTGTGCAGCTTCAAGTGAAAATTTATACTGATTTCCTGTGGAATTTTCCAAATATCTGCATATTGTACCTGACCAATTGCTTCCCATTCCACTGGTTTCCCCTTAATGTGGATATCCATTGCTCTATCCTGTTGTGGTGCTTTCTGAATTAGATTTTGTACACCAAATCCTTTACTTCGCGGGTACTCCATAACCTCAGTTTCTATTTCTTTAACTTCTCCATTACTAATATCCTTGTCTACTTTTCCTCTTTGTCTTCTTATTTTTTGTATTGTAAAGTTTTCCATGTCTGGATTCATTTGCCTTTATTTCTCTTCAAATATCTTTGGTGCTGCTCTTTTTGTATTGGTTAGTTTTGCTTTTTCCTTTGCATAAATATTGCAGCATATTAAATCTCTTTTTCTTTCCCATGTCCATATTTCTTCTTTTTCAGATGTCTCCTGATCTTCCTGCTTCTCCTTACTTTGGGGACTCACTACATCATGCTGTGATGTAACCTGTATTAGACCTTCGACACCAACTCCTTCACTTTGCAGGCACTCCATAACTTCATCTTCTATTTTTTTAACTTCTACTTTACTAATCTTCTTTTCTATATTCCCTCTTTGTGATATAATTTTTTTATTTTGAAATGTTTCATATCTGGATGCCTTTGCCTGCATTTCTCTTTGAATATCTTTGGGACTGCCTTCTTTATATTGATTAAGTTGGCTTTCTCCTTTGCATAAATATTGTGCCATATCAAATCTCTTTTTCTTTCCCACTTCCATATTTCTTTTTTATACTTTTCAAAAATCTCTAGGTTTTGTTGTTTATATTTTCACACTTTCTCAGATGCTTCTTTTTCCAAACAAATCAAAGTTTCTTGACCTATATACTGTTTTTCACAGATCTGTTGTATTAATGAATACATTTTTTTTTATTTGAAGTTACTGACAGTTTTTCTTGTGGAAGTGTTTTTCACTCCTCTAATTTCTGTCTTAATCATTTTGTATATCTTGTGTCTGGGAATTCTAGGCTTTTTGCATAATAGTAAGAATGCATAATTTCTTTCTTATCCTCAATAGTCACTTTATCAATGTTATGGCTCTTCTTTGGCCTATCAGTTTTTGTGCTTTTTGTGGACTACTACTTCCTTCTACAACAGGATGGCCATCCTCCCCCTAGGCCTTCTCTGGCCCCATTGTAGGAATGTTTCCATATTTTGAGGATTCTACACTGTCATCTTTTCCAGTCCTGGCACCAGTGTGCCAACCAGGACAGGGCACATTTTTATCCTGGGTCTTGTGCACCTAGCTATCATTTTTAATTTATAACCTACTTCTGTCTATGCTATATGCTATATAAATACAGTGCATATATCAGTGTTGTCTTGGTGAGATTTTTTTGAAAAACAGGGTCCACCATATGAAGGTACTCATCAAGACTTGAGGATGAATTCAATTTCAGCAATACTGCTCTCCTTTGCTTGCTGACATCATCTCTCCATTTGAATCCTATCTCTCCATTCGGACCCTACTTAATGACTAGTCTGATGAAGTCTGAGTACAGTGGAACAATGACATCTTTCAATCTAATTTATATACTCTTGTTTTATAAGTTGCACAGGACAGAATGTCATAAACACATAATGGTCAAAGGCCAAGTTAATATCTACATTTTTTCCCAAATTGCCGACCACTGGTTCTACTCTTAGGGCTGTATTATCAATAGCATGGAATGATTTCCTTACTACCATAATCACATGATGGTCAAACACCCCAAGTTACTGTATACATGTGTTCCCAAATTTCTGACCACTGGGTTTACTCTTTGGGATGTATTATCAATATGATAGTTTCCAGGGCTAGCACCTTAAACATATTAATGTGCATTTCTTGGAACTGAGTTTTAGACACTGGCTCTGGAACCAATTATTTGTCTGTGTCAGGCCTTCATGAGGGGTATCTATGACTTTGGGGGTGTGACATCCCTCCTCTGACCCAGTAATCAAGGAGCCTCAATCCTCCCGTGAGGGACGTTCACTTGGAACAAAAATACATACACACAGTATTTCCAGATGCAGCTGTCTGCACCAAGCACAATTTCCCATAAGAGTACAGAGGGAATACACTCAGTCCTGGGGCTGGGTTTCCCTCTCTTTTCAGGCCCCAAATGAGGCTCCCCACTGACACAGTGGTACAGTAGATTCCTCAGCTAAGTGTTCCAAGCCAAGCCTTCCACCACTCTCTCTGTGAAACCAGTGATTTGTGTTCCTGCTCTAAGTAGCCAACATGCAGACATACACTCTCTCTTTGAGACTTGATTTTCACACACACACACACACACACACACACACACACACACACACACACACACACACACACACACACACACACACACACACTCTGGGGAAAAGTTGGCACAGATTTAGCAGCTATGCTCTCTCTTTCTAGATTATAAGGTAGATACTGCCACTAGAATACTCCAAAGCCAGCTGCTCTAAGGCTAATACAATGGTACCCAGTTGTACTGATTAACATCAATATTTATACAAATGGTAGTGTTTGACCAATGCAGCAAGGCTTTCAGGAACAGTCACAGCGTCACCAAATAAATATAAGTACTCTCAAAGGTTATAATATTCTCTAAAAGACCAGCCACAATGAAAGAGTTTAAATATAATTAATAATAAATAATAAAAGAAAATAAAAATGCCAAATATCTATTTACATAAAACACCAGAGTTTCAATCACAGGAAAAATTAAAAATAACACAAATGAAAAGATTCACACAGATGCAGAAAAACAATACTTAATTGTCTCACTATATTTTCCTGACTAATCTAAAGAATTACTGTCCCTTAGTTCACTTACTAGAGCAAGGCAAGATGAAGTTGGTGAGTAGTGTTGTCAATTCCAAAACAGAGTGCCCTGAGACTTCTATCTCAGCTAGTATTAAAACATCCTTTCAGTGCTGACTTACAGAATGACATCACATACATCTGATCAGCTGACTTCTAGTTCCCACACTACCCCCTTTACTAGAAACTGAGCCAAAATCTTGCACATATGTGTTATAATGCATACACATAGAGCTTTGCTAAGAAGTGTTACAGCATCTGGAAGCTATAAAACCATTTCAAAAACTTCCACCCTCCCAGGGTAGCAATCAGTTCATCCCTAAGGACAATGCAGTAGGATTCCTAGTCCTGGTTTTTACAGGCATTTTGTCTCTGTCTGTAATCAGTACCTACCAGCAGCTGTGTCTCATCTTCAGGCTTACTGTTACAGGGTAGCACCTTCCTTGAAATAGCCACCTCCCCAGCCCCAGTTTCAGGTTTGGGGTATCTCTGAGTCTCCCTCAGGCTACCAACCCTACATGCCTGTCTGCAGCCCTGACTGTGTGTCACTGCATGCACACAAGGTACTACATTATCAAAATCATTCCTTATCAAAACATCTGCAGGAATACCCTCAAACACACCTACTTGCTTGCTTCCTTTTCACCCTCCCAGTCAAGATGAACCCTAGCCAAATGTATTTGGAATGGTATCACTCCTAATGCTCTGACTGGAGTGGACTTTTCAAGCAAGTACTGCTCCTCTTTAACCACTACAAGCTTTACAATGGTTATGTCAGAGGCTGTGTTGCTCTTACCTGTTCCCTGTTTTCATTCACTACAATAGGATATTAATTCCAGTGATAGTCTGGTACTCTTGTTGTCTCCAGACAACTTACCACTGGCATACTGATATTCCCACTTGCTGGCACTCCAACCTTTGTTCCCCCACCTTGCTTCCATGGACATCTGTATGATACATGGCCCCACTGGTTACATTTAAAACATCTAACTCTTGGTCCTGGCTATGTACCTGAACTAGTCACTTCCCCTGTTAATGGTGGACTCTGTTGGGGTGGTTTAGGCTGCTAACCATGGGTTCCTTTATATCCATGTGCAGCACTGGGTATCCCTTTCTTGTGCAGTGATGCTCTGTCTGCTAAGTACAGATCCCCCTTTTTCCCCAACTCATCTGCAGAGTTACCGTCTTGGTCTGCCAACCAGATTCTCATGTCCTCAGGTAAAGTGAAAAGGGCTTGTTCCCTCACCAAAAGGTCTGCCAGCCTTTCAAAAGTGGTGACCTGACACCCACTCACCCACCTATGAAAACAAAAGCTGATCTCAGTAATATAATCACATACACTTTCATCTGCCTTGTGTCTATGCTCACAAAACATTTTTCTGTAAACTTCATATGTTAACTTAAAACATTCCAATAAACATTGTTTAACTTTAACATAGTTTAAACAAACAATATCAGGCAATATAGAAACAACAATGTTTAACTTTATCAAAATTTAAACAAACAATATCAAACAATTTAGAAAAAGCAGTTGCAGCTTTACCATTGAGTAAGGGGGTCAGGAACCATAGCCAGAACACTTCGTCAACATTATACTGCTTGTATATGCTTTCAAACATATAAATGAAAATATCAAAATTATCACCTTCTGTAAACTGTGGAAAAATGTACTGACCTTTATTGCTTCTGGGGTTTGGATATTCCCTTCCTCATTACCTCCATGACCCTGCCAAATGGTCAACATCTTCTTCTCATGTTGAAGTGGGTTCTCATTTTCTTCAGCCTCCAAACACTGCCATCTCTCATTTTGTTCATCCTCCAAATGCCACAGTCTTTCTGCCAATTCTAATTCAAAACATTTGGCCTCCAGTTCAAATCTCCTTAACTCCAGATGGGTTTTTAAATCATCTGAGGAAAAGGTGAACTGTCCTGTTTTTGACGGCTGCAAATCCCCATCACCAGACTGGTTATCCTCCTCATGGCTGGTCTGGGCAACAGTTGTGACTAAGGCTGAAATCATTTCCTGTTTAGTCAGGTTGGCTTGTACCAGTACTTTGGCTTCACACACCTTGGCCAACTGATTCTTTGTTAGCTTGCCATAATCCTCTCCTGACATCTTTGCCTGCTTTCCCTGACTAAACTAAACTAACAAAAACATAAATAAAACTGTTTTGAAAATGAAACTCTGTATGTTTACCTTGGGGCTGCTGAGAGTACACACACCTTTAGTGACAACTGCCTACAGACTACAGAAATTCAATTCAACCAGTGCTCAGCAATATATGACATCTCTCCTCTGGAGCAGTAATCAAGGAGCCTCAAACCTCACCACTGACACTGGTGAGGGACATTGACTTGGAACAATAATAAATGCACAGTATTTCCATATGCAGCTCTCTGGATCAAGCACAGTTTCCCTTAAGAGCACACAGGGAACACACTCAGTCATGGGGCTAGGTTTCTCTCTCTCTCTCTCTCTCTCTCTCCAGGCTTCAAATAAGACTCCACACTGACACAGCTGTAGAGCTGAGTCCTCAACTGAGTGTTCCAAGACAAATCCTCCACCGCCCTCTCTGTGAAACCAGTGATCTGTGTCCTTGCTCCAAGTAGCTGACACACACACTCTGAGATTTGATTTTCACACACACACACACACACACACACACACACACACACACACACACACACACACACACACACACACACACACACACACACACACTCACACACCTGTGAAAGGTTGGCACAGATTTACCATCTATACACCCTCTGCCCAGACTCTAAGGTAGATACTGCCATTAGAATGCTCCAAAGCCAGCTACTCTAAGACTCTTACAAGACTACCTAATTATACTGAGTAAAATTAATATTAATACAAATGGTAGTATTTGATCAATGCAGCAAGGTTTTTGGGAACAGACACAGTATCACCAAATACATATAAGTACTCTCAAAGGTTAAAATATTATCTAAAAGACCAGCCACAATGAAAAGTTTAAATATATTTTATAATAAATAATAAAAGAACATGAAAATACTAAATGTCTGTTTACAATAAACAGTTCTAGTTTCATTCACAGACAATATTAAAAATAATACCAATGGAAAGATTCACACAGATGCAGAAAAATAATACTTAACTAATCTCACTATATTTTCCTGACTGATCTAAAGAATTACTGTCCCCTAGTTCACTTACTAGAGCAAGACAAGATGAAGTGGGTGAGTGGTCTTGTCAGTTCCAAAATCAGAGTGCCCTGAACCTTCTGTCTCATCTATTATTAAGACATCATTTCATTGCTGACTTACAAAATAACATCACTACATCTGATCACCTGACTTCTAGTTCCCACACTACTCCCTTTACAAGAAAATGAGTTAGAATTTGGCACATATGTGTTCTAATACACACACATAGAGCTTTGCTAAGGTGTGTTACAGTATCTGGAAACTATAAAAGAATTTCAAAAACTTCCACCCTTCCAGGGTAGCAATTAGTTCACCCCTAAGGACAGTACAGTAGGATTCCTAGTCCTGGTTTTCACAGACATTTTGTCTCTGTCTGCAATCAGAACTGTAATTTACAATCTTTATGGTCTAAACCAAGTAATTTAATTTCAGAGTATTTTTCAAGGTTAGCTGAACTGAGATTAACTTCCTCTCTTCTATTATCCTCTGTTACAATATATTCATTTCAACAGTTACACTACAGTATGACAAATAGGTGTATTTCTTTTCTGTCCAGCAGGACCAACTGTTGGTACATTTTTAACACAAGCAGCTTTACAAATATATTTTTCAACTCAAGCATCTGTGCAAATCAGTTTGATATAGAAATGACATATAATTCTTTTACAAAACTCCAGCTAGCTATGCTGGCATATGTTACACATCCACTGCCCTACTTCTCTTCGCATAGTTGGCACTACTTCACATCATCACAGGGGGGTTTATGACAGTACCTAATATGCAATTGTCTGCAGGCCCTTGTCACTGGCCTTTACTTCATAGGATCATAGGTGTTTACTAGTCTAATGACCACAAGGGCCTTTTTAAGCATAGCCATGCATCCGAAGTCTCAGACAAGTTCTGGTATCCTTGATAAGTGTAAGCAGGAGCTTGGGAGGTGAAACATATACAAGCAGGGGCCTGGGAAATGAACCACTAACAATCTGCCTGTATCCATTAGAGACATAAGTGCCAAACCGGGTCTATATCAGTTTGTCAAAAGCTTAACTGAGTAAATCTCAGCAAAAGCTCAATTAACTGAATGATTGTTTCAGTGAAAAATTTTCTAGGGAAAGTACGTAGTTGCCCATCATTGGGGATTTGCCTTTTTCTCCACTGTAATGCAATCTCGGAGTTGGTATGTATAGTTAGGTGGTGTGGGGGGGGGAATTTCCCCACTTTGCAGGGTTTTAATTTTTGTTGTCTTTGTTCTGGTCAGTAGCTGGTCTACTAGTTTTTCCCCGAGGAAATGTTTGGCTGGAATGGTCATTCTCGTAATTGAGCTTTCACTGATTTGAGTTTGATGATTTGCTCAATTAAGCTTTCAACAAAGTAATATAGACCTGACAAACCAGGGATAAATTTTCTGTTCACCATCCAATTGTCCAAGTTATATTTGAATTGGATTAGGGAGGCACTCTGCTTCACATGGATGGGGAGCCTGTTCCAGAGAAGGAGTAGTCTCTGGGATACATACCAATCTCTACAGCAGGTCCTATTTATATCACAGGCAATGTTTAAGTTTTTAAAATGGGCAATTCTGGTGCTGTTTGTTTTGTGTATATGCAAGAGGTTCATCAGAGTGAGGTCTGACAATGCCTTGTATGCCAGGCATAGATCTCCCCTCAAGAGCCTGTAGGAGGCAGAATACAGGAATAGGACCTTGAGGCATTCTGCATAGGACATGTTACTTACACCTTGTATTATTTTATTGAGGAACCTCTGTGGACATTCCAGTTGCCAGATATGCCTGGTTAGGTATATACCAAAGGGGCATTGTACTCAATGATAGGTATGATGAATGTTGAATACAGTGGAACAATGAATTCCTTGGACTGAGATGCCATACCTTTGTTTATAAGCTGCACAACAAAGAATGATTTCCTCACTAATGTAGACATGTGATGGTCAAAAGCTAGATTACTGACTATGTGTGTGTCACCAAGTCCCTGACTACTGGGTTAACTCTTAGGGGTGTGTTGTCAATATGATAGTTACCAGGGGTGAATGACTTCCCAGGGGATACTAGTATGCATTTCTTGGCATTTAGTTTTAGTCCATGGCTATGGTACCAGTTGTTTGCCTGTGTCAGACCTTCCTGGAGAACATTTGTGTTAGTGGGCAATTCAATGACAGCTCCTAATTTGCAATCATCTGCAAATTTGGTTAGTCAGAGAAGTAAATGCCAAAAAGGAGTAATCCAATGACAGATCCCCGAGGGACTCTAGTTGTGACTGGCCTCTTTGTAGAGGTGGACTCCCCAATTCTAACTTCCTGGATCCTGTCTGTGAACCAGCGGGCTATCCACCGGGTGACAAAAGGGTTTATACCTAATCTCTTAAGCTTGTATACAATGCCTGAGTACAGAATTGTGTCAAATGCCTTGGCCAAGTCAAGATATGTAGAGTCACCCATTTTGCCTTCATTCATTGCTTTGTTGACCTCCTCAACAATGTCCACCCAGGTGAGTAGGCATGACCTGCCCTAGATGAAACCAAACTGTGTTGGGTCCAGTGTATGGAGGTTTTCTATGTCATTATTGATCATGTCCATAATTCTTTCCATAGCATTGCATATCAGACAAGTGGGACTTATGGGTTTGAAGTTTCTAGGGTCTGTAGATGGCCCACCTTTGTGCAGAGGGATGACTGTTACTGTTCTTCATTAATGAGGCAAAAAGTCTGTTTGGAAGCTACAGCTAAATAGCAATTCCAGAGGGCCTGATAGGTCATGTTTCATGCTGTTTAGAAGGCATCCTGGAATATTGTCTGGGCCCATTGATGCTATGATCTTGGCCTTACAAAGACAATAAAGGACCTGTTCCCTATAGATAGCAGGGGGAGTTATATTTGATGGTATTTTCTGAGCGAACGTTGATGGGAGAGAGTGGTAAAGTTGGAGCTGAATTTGTCAGCCAGTAGGTTTGCTATATCTTCTGGCTCAGTATAGGTGGCTCCACTTCAGAGACGTAGATGCCAAAAAGAAGTAGTTCTAGTACAGCACCTTGAGGGACTCAGCCAGTGACTGATCTATGCGGGGGTACACTGCCCTATTCTGACTTATTGGGTCATATCCATGAGCCAACTTGCAATCCAGTGGGTGACACAGGGGGTTCTACCAAATTTCATGAATTTCTTAGCAATGCTTGAGTGGGTTATTGTGTTGAATGGTTTGACCAGGTCAAGGTAGGCAGTATGCACCATTTTGTCATCATCCATTGCATTGATTACCTTCTTGAAGAAGTCTGCCAGGTTGACTAAGTATGACCTGCCCTTGATGAAACAAGACTGGGTTAGATCCAGTGCCTGAAGGTTTCATATGTCATTGTTCATCATTTTCATGGTAATTCTTTCTATGGCTTTGCATATGACACTAGTCAGACGTATGGGTCTTTTACCCTGCTCCACAAAATGCACTCCCTTGTGCAGGCAGATGACAGTTGCAATCCTCCAATTGTTTGGCACAAAGCCTGTATGGAGGCTAAGGTTCAATAGTGATTCTAGTGGTCCTGACAGGTCATGTGTAATGCTATTAATGAGGCATTCCTGAGTTACTATTGGATTTGATCAATGCAGTGTTCTTGACCTTGGAGAGTACATAGAGGACTGGGTCTATATTATAACATCGGAGTTCTCTAACATCGAATGTTATAATATCGAACCCGTAATGTTGAACGCTGAAAACAGTGAAGTTGCAGGACACCGATTTTTTTCCCAGGGAAAGAATTTGGTGGGCCATTGCTGTGGCTTCACTGTTTTCAGAGTTCAATATGTTGGAGCATTATGGGTCGGGTTCAGGTAAGTGTGTGATTGTGTGTAGGTTAGGGGGAGGGTTAGGTGAGTTAGGGTTAGGGAGCGGGTCAGGTAAGTGTGCGGTTGTGTGGACGTTAGTGTTAGGGCGTGGGTTCAGGTAAGTGTGCGATTGTGTTTAGGTTAGGGTTAGGTGGCGGGTTAGGTGAGTTAGAGTTAGGGTTAGGGCATGGGTCAGGTAAGTGTGCGATTGTGTGTAGGTTAGGGTTGGGGGGGTTAGGTGAGTTAGGGTTAGGGCGCGGGTGAGGTGAGTGTTCGATAGTGATGGACCTTAGGGTTAGGGTTGGGTTAAGCTAAGTGGATAGCTAGTACTGTATGTAAAGTTTAGTTTAGGTGTAGGATTTTAAGTGTATGTGTGTGGATGGCTGTTTTTGTGTGGGTTTGTGCTGTGTGTATGTTTCCCGGAATAGCAAATTTTTTCCCTAGGAAAAAATTCGCTATTCTGACTGTTTGATGTTTTCACATTTCGGTATTTAGGGTTTGATATAGTAACATTCGATGTTAGAGAACTTCGATGTTATGCTATAGACCCAGAGGATCTGCTTCCTAGTGATAATTGGGGGGATGTTGATTAAGAGTATTTCCTGAAGGGTGTCTGGGAAGAGTGAGGGTAAAATTGGAGCTAAATTTGTCAGCCAGTAGACTTGCTATATCTTCTGAATTAGTTTAGATGGCAACATTTACAGTTAGCTCAGCACATCATTGTACATTCTCTTTGAAGTTGCAGACACATCGGAAGAATGCCTTGCGACCGTACTTGGCCTGAGAGGCTATTTGTACCTCATATTTAACTTTGGTAAACTTAAATGGACTCCTGAGCTGCTTGTTTCCATTAATGAGGGAGTCTTTACCTTGCTGGACATTTGTACTTTCTAATATGTGGCATAATGTTCTTCCTTTTTGTTAAATAACCTATCGATATTGGGATTTCAAAAGGGCACCTTGATTTTTGAGTTTGTCCTGTGTTTATTCCTGGGCAGGTACAGATGCCTCTATGCAGCCATTGACAGGCTATACAAATGTTTCTATGAACAATTCTGCATAGGCAGTGGTACTCTCTGTCTTTGGGAGGGCCTGAAATTTTGTTTGGGTGTCAATTAATAGTAGGAAGTTGACCTTAGACTAATTCCTAAAAGTTCCAGGGTCAACTGCATTTCTGTGCTTTATTATTATTTCAAAGGAGATAGCTTTATGGTCCAATCAGATCAGTGTGGCTGGGGGGGGGGGGGGGGGTGATGTAACATTCTCTCATTTTTGTAAGTTCTAGGTAAAGGATATTAGCACCTCTAGTAAGAGTACAAACTAGTCCAGGAGTCTCTGAGCCTGCATATTTGGGGTTGTGTATGATCTCACATTTACAGTGGAGTAGTCACCCATGAATTTTGTTGAATGTGGAGTGTCTTCAGTATGTTTATGTATGTGTTTGTTTTTTTTTTTCTGGGTCACAGAAAGAGACCTACAGCTTGAAAGAATATTGTAAGGGACTCTGCCTATGATAATTTGAATGTGGAGAAGCTCAAGTGCATCATACTTGTACATTGCCTTTGAAGTTGAAGACATGTTGTTGGGGTATACTGCAACACCTCCACCTTTTGTGCCTTTCTGTGCAGTAGGCGATCTAATTGTGTGGAAGGTATTATAGCCCTGCACTGCCAGTTTACTCTCTGTAGCTTTAAACCACATTTTATTAACTGCACAGAAGTCTACATTCTCCATGGTGAGAAAAGCTTGCATCAGGTGGAGTTTCTTATTTAGGGTCCTGGCATTGGGCAGTAACACCTTTAGATTTTCTAGGAGTTGGTTTTGCTATGCTGAAAGGATTATCAGGTTAGCAATGCCTAAAATAGGTATTAAGGGGATGGAAAAGGTTTTAGCCAATATTGAAAAGCCTAGAAAGGACAGGTGAAGACCGTCCCTGGCAAAGCAACATGGTCTGTCAACCATATTCTCCCTAACAAATACTGTACCCCATTTGAATGACACCAAAAACTAAGTCAATTATTAAAGTAATTTATCTTTTGTTCATATTGTGGCATCATCCTTGGAAAGAGTAGAATGCTGCTTAATGCTAGGATCATACTGGCCTGGGACACGCAGTCCAAAAGCTCTAGGGAGCATGTCATTTACAGCAATTTGGAGTATGGCTGAGTCATACTGGTATTTTTGATTCAACAGCCTAAGTGCATGTATGATCTGGTGGATCATGGATCTTGTTAGGCAACTGACCATGACACATTATTCCACTTGGTGTGTAGGACTCAAAATGGGGTCTCCTATAACCAAGACATCAGGTTGCGTGGTGGTTTGAATTACAGGCTGAGGCAATGAAATACCATGAGATATGACTGAATGTGTTGTGGGTTTTTTTCATAAAGTGCTTTTGAGGGTTATTGAGGATACTTATTGTAAGTGCAACATCTGGGAGGTCTTTGCAGTTTAGGAAGATTACATTTAAGAGTCTTAATATATTTGAGTTTATGTGTCTCTATACTATGCATGTTGGGTGCAGTATGTGTGTTTTTCTGACAACCTGTTTGGCATTATAAGTACTTTTATGTAAGATTCTTACCTCAAGTGACTTTGTATAACTATGTATCTCACATACCGTATCAGTTTGTTTAAGAAATAGCTAGCTGTCAGTAAGCATGAGGCAAATGCTGCATTACCTCAGAATGTCAATATTCACTAAACTGGCTGCAGAGATAGTAGAAAAGTGCAAATCCATGGCTATAGATCCTTATTATGTGCTTTACAAGGGGCTGGTACAAGAGGGTTTACAGCTGGCTAGCCTGGGTAAGAATTAAGACTAAGAGTAAACTTGGGGGTGATACTTCTCGATGCACAGACTAGTCACTCCTTGTGCATCTAAGTACTGAGGAAATTTCTGAGACAGTTTAAAGGGGATGTTTCACTTCTAAGTGCCTGTGTCAGTACAGGGCACTGCTATCTAATACTGCAGAATGCCAAGGTTCTCACAAACACGGTGCCTTTATACATGCTCAGAAAAAACCTATAAACAAGCAAAAAAGCCCTCTGGCCAATCCCTCTCTAAGGTTTACTCAGTGATTTTAGCATACAATGAGACCAGCCTACTATCCACTGTCATTGCAATGCAGACCTAACCCTTCTAACTTTACAATCATTAAAAAAGCCTGGAAGTGCCGGGAATAACCAACTTAAACAATAAACCAACCAGAAATGCTGACAATAATCATGCTCCTCTTAAGTTTTCCTGCCACCACCTCTATCATAAAATGGTGCCAGTCTTGTCATTTTATGGACAGAGGTAACATGTAAATGTCTGTCTGTCTGTCCCTGGGTTATTTGTACTCATAATATAAGGGGCTCTGAATCAATTGTACTAAAAATACAAGGGCTAGAAATTTGTTGGGAATGCATGATTAGGCTTCTGAAGATCCTCATGGATCATTAGCTTAGTAAGTACCTGTGAACTTTATCTTCAAGTTTCAGGCACTTCTGCACTGGTCAATTATTTGGTACTTCTGTGCTGGTCAATGATATGTCACTTCTGCACTAGTCAAGGATCTGTTAAATCTATTGAATACTTGTGTCAAGTGGTCTGTCAGCAAAATGACCTGGTTCATCTGTAACAGCATTCACCAGTATTTGTATTAGTATTATAAGGTCAGCAGTATGTGCTAATATGTTTGCAGCTAGATTATTTTTAAAGGGCAGACACCTGGACTACACTCAATGTCATTACCTGAACTGCAGCTTGCAGTATCATAAATCTTGCATTTGACTCTTTTTCATCTGTATTTCTTCCATTGATAGCACTTGTTGACCAGGGCTGCCATTTCAGATTTTTTTCTCATGTTTTGGAACTTGGTTTTCCCACAGAGCTCAAGCCATTTTATGGGGCATATTATTACTGTCTGTTAGCAAGAGCACTCTTATAACATATATATAAATGTCAGCAATGATTTGCTTTGGATCACTAAGTCTGATATTCTCAGCCCCACAAAAAGTAAATGAATATCATTTCTGCTTTTACCAGTTGCAAACTTAATATTAATTCAAGCTTAGCCATGACTCTTAGATTATTAAAAATAATAAAACACCATTTATTTTTCCAATTCAAAAGAATAAAAGGTAGTATCCCTGCCAATTGTTTCTTCAAAGTTATTAGTAGGAAACTAGAAATGTATGGAAAGCTTTATCAACAAGTGTAGAAATACTTACAAAAATTGTGGGAAAATTGCATATTTTAACACCCATCCTCAATTATCTCTAATAGTTTAACATTATACAATAACGGCGCATTGTGATTTAAAAACGAGCATGCTGATTGGACAGCCCAACCAGCACGCCCATTGCAAATTGATCATATACCAAAAGAAAAACATCCAGCCACTGAAGTACCATTGAGTGGCCAGACTTTCTATTGGCATATGCTTAGAGGACAGACAAAAATTACAAGAAAAGTCAGGTGCAGTCGGCAAAACTAAAGAATCCGAAACATACTTGATTTTCCTTGTATTTTATGGGTTCCTAGGTGTGTACTAGGCTAATGGCCCTGGAGCCTTTACAAGCCCAGCCCATAGAAGTGCTAGGCTTGTAAAAGCATGCTGTACTGTCCCTCATAAAATCTCTGGGGTAAAGGAAATAAAGAAACCACAATGGGAATTCTCTTCTCTCTATTGCTTCTACTGCACTGCACTAATGCACTGTCCCAGCATGGGAACTGAAGTCCCATATGGATGCACAGTACATCAGCAAACAAGGAAGAATTCAGAGGAACACTACAGTGCCCTTATACAAAGACATTATTTAAGAAAGGTAAACAACTTCTTTCTTAAATAATGTTATTATATAATGCCTGTTTGTGAGTATATCAGGATTTACTCACAGCTGGCTTTGTTTAATCATTCGTAATTTGCCCTCATGATTAAACCACACCAACCATGGATTAATCCTGATATACCAACACACAGTCATGGATTATTACTTGTATTAATCAGAAATGTTGATGGACAGATGTGCTGCCTTGTATAAGTGTTTTAATTCTGAGTTTTGCTTAAACATATTGCAAACTAAACTTTGCCCAGTACCTCTTTAAAACCTTTAAGCATCAGAAACACATACATATTAGGCATTTACTGTGGCACTCCAGTTTATTTATTTATATGCAGATTATTTACTGTGTAAGTACATTGGCCTGTTATTCATTTTCTGTAATGACCCAAGCTCAGAGTAGAGAGGAAACAAATACAGAAAATATGTATCAGAGAACTTAAGGAAAATAATGTTGAGTATAAAAGCAGATTTAGAAAACATTAATTTAGCAGTAAATTTTATCTATGCATTGTCAGAGACTGTGATAAATCACTGCCTTCATAAAAAATGATCACTAGTAAATGTGTTGATATGTCTTAACTTACATTTTATAAGCATGCAATTAGGTGAATTAAACTGACAGCATATTCAGCATGTTAAACAAGCAAGTCGTTTAACCCTCTCATCTATTTAAATTAGCAACCCAGCCACTGGGGATGCACAAGCCAGTGCATTTTTTTGTGCCTGTCCCAAGCCCAGATAAATGGGCAGGTTGCATCAGGAAGGGCATCCAGCATAAAACCTCTGCCAAAAAATTACTGATGCGGAGAACTTTTCATAATTACATACCGGATCGGTCGAGGCCCGGGTTAACAACGACCGCCACCAGTACTGTTAGCCAACAGGGTGCTGGCGGAAATTGGGCTACTGTTGGCCGAAGAACAAGAGGAGGGGGAAGGAATGCCTGAAGGCAGGAAGAGAGGAGGAAGGTTAGGAGTGTAGTACTGAGGGTAGGAACTTTGAATGTTGGCAGTATGACTGGTATAGGGAGAGAGCTAGCTGATATGATGGAGAGAAGGAAGGTTGATATATTGTGCGTGCAAGAGACCAGATGGAAGGGAAGTAAGGCCAAGTGTATAGGAGGCGGGTTCAAATTGTTCTATCATGGTGTGGATGGCAGAAGAAATAGGGTAGGGGTTATCCTAACTGAACAGTATGCCAAGAGTGTTTTGGAGGTGAAGAGAGTGTCTGATAGAGTGATGTTTATGAAGCTTGAAATTGATGGTGTAATGATGAATGTTGTTAGTGCATATGCTCCACAAGTTGGGTGTGCGATAGATGAGAAAGAAAAATTTTGGAGTGAGTTGAATGAAGTGGTGGTGAGTGTACCCAAGGGTGAGAGACTAGTGATTGGAGCGGACTTCAATGGGCACGTTGCTAAAGTGAACAGAGGGGATGAGGAAGTGATGGGTAGGTATGGTGTTAAGGAGAGGAATGCAGAAGGCCAGATGATTGTGGATTTTGCAAAAAGGATGGACATGGCTGTGGTGAATACGTATTTTAAGAAGAGGGAGGAGCATAGGGTGACGTACAAGAGTGGAGGAAGATGCACACAGGTGGATTATATCCTATGTAGGAGGGCCAGTCTGAAGGAGATTGGAGACTGTAAAGTGGTGACTGGGGAAAGTGTAGTTAAGCAGCATAGAATGGTGGTCTGCAGGATGATGGTGATCAAGAAGCGGAGGAGGAGTGTGAAAGCAGTGCCAAGGATTAAATGGTGGAAGTCAAAAAAGGGTGATTGTGAGGTGGAGTTCAGGGAAGAGTTAAGACAGGCAGTGGGAGGCAATGAAGAGTTACCGAATAGCTGGGTAACTACAGCAGAGCTAGTAAGGAAGACTGCTAGGAAGGTGCTTGGTGTGACATCTGGACAGAGGAAGGAGGACAAGGAGACATGGTGGTGGGATGAGGAAGTACAGGAGAGTATACAGAGGAAGAGGCTGGCGAAGAAGAAGTGGGATTGTCAAAGAGATGAAGAAAGTAGACATGAGTATAAGGAGATGAGGCGCATGGCAAAGAGAGAGGTGGTGAAGGCTAAGGATAAGACATATAGAGAGTTGTATGAGAGATTGGACACTAAAGAGGGAGAAAAGGACCTGTACTGATTGGCTAGACAGAGGGACAGAGCTGGGAAAGATGTGCAGCAGGTAAGGGTGATAAGGGACAGTGAGGGAAACGTACTCACAAGTGAGAAGAGTGTGTTGAGTAGATGGAAAGAGTACTTTGAAGTGCTGATGAATGAAGAGAATGAGAGAGAGAGAGAAGGGTGGATGATGTGGGGATAGTGAATCAGGAAATGAAGCAGATTAGCAAGGAGGAAGTAAGGACAGCTATGAAGAGGATGAAGAATGGAAAGGCTGTTGGCCCAGATGACATACCAGTGGAAGCATTGAGGTGCTTAGTTGAAATGGCAGTGGAATTTTTAACCAGATTGTTTAATGAAATTTTGGAAAGTCAGAGGATGTCTGAGGAATGGAGAAAAAGTGTTTTGGTACCTATCTTTAAGAATAAGGGTGATGTGCAGAGCTGCAGTAACTACAGAGGGATAAAATTGATCACTCACAGCTTGAAGTTATGGGAAAGAGCAGTGGAAGCTAGGTTAAGAAGGGAGGTGATAATTAGTGATCAGCAGTATGGTTTCATGCCAGGAAAGAGCACTACAGATGCAATATTTGCTCTGAGAGTGTTGTTGGAGAAATACAGAGAAGGTCAGAAGGAGTTGCATTGTGTCTTTGTGGACTTAGAGAAAGCATATGACAGGGTGCCTAGAGAGGAGTTGTAGTATTGTATGAGGAAGTCGGGAGTGGCAGAGAAGTACGTAAGAGTGGTACAGGAAATGTATAAGGGTAGTGTGACATTGGTGAGGACTGCGGTGGGAGTGACAGATACGTTTAAGCTGGAGGTGGGATTACATCAAGGATCAGCTCTGAGCCCTTTCTTATTTGCAGTGGTGATGGACAGGTTGACAGATGAGATTAGACAGGAGGCCCCGTGGACTGTGATGTTTGCAGATGACATTGTGATATGTAGTGAGAGTAGGGACCAGGTTAAGGAGACCCTGGAGAGGTGGGGATGTGCTTTAGAGAGGAGATGAATGAAGGTCAGCAGGGCTAAAACAGACTATATGTGTGTAAATGAGAGGGAGGGTAGAGGAATGGTGAGGATGCAGGGAGTAGATTTGGTAAAGGTGGATGAGTTTAAGTACTTGGGATCAACAGTTCAGAGTAACGGTGAGTGTGGAAGAGAGGTGAAGAAGAGAGTACAGGCAGGGTGGAATGGGTGGAGAAGAGTGTCAGGAGTGATTTGTGACAGACAGGTACCAATAAGAGTGAAAGGGAAGGTCTACAAGTGGGTAGTGAGACCAGCTATGTTATATGGGTTGGAGACGGTAGCATTGTCGAAAAGGCAGGATTCAGAGCTGGATGTGGCAGAGTTAAAGATGTTAAGATTTGCACTGGGTGTGACTAGGATGGACAGGATTAGGAATCAGTATATTAGAGGGTCAGCTCAGGTTGGACAGTTTGGAGACAAAGCAAGAGAGGCGAGATTGCGTTGGTTTGGACATGTGCTGAGGAGGGATGCTGGGTATATTGAGAAAAGGATGCTAAGGATGGAGCTGCCAGGTAAGAGGAAAAGAGGAAGGCCTAAGATGAGGTTTATGGATGTGGTGAGAGAGGACATGCAGGTGGCTGGTGTGACAGAGCAAGATGCAGAGGACAGGAAGAAATGAAAACAGATGATCCAATGTGGCGACCCCTAACGGGAACAGCCGAAAGAAGATGATGATGATATATTTAAATTAGCATTTAGGATGAATCACTAATGGCAGGGATCGCAGTCATATGAAACAAAACTCTGTAGATACTTTATCCACATGAATGAGGATATTTAACTATTTTCACATCTATTGTTTAATTTTCTTTCTCACTGACAACTTCTCTGTCTTCCTGTTTTAATTCAGGTTTCATGGGCTCAAGGTTTAACTCATAGCCTGAACGATGAACCCAGCAAAGAATAAATTACTGGAAAACTGACTTTTTTTTCATGTGCTGCAATATTTTGCCAAACTGTTGCTATTCTTTATTACATTTACATGAACATGCATAGTTGCATCATTTTAGTCAAAGTACAGCATCAAAAATTGTTTAAAAAATTTTTGATTTTACATGTAGAACAATACAAAAATTGCAGAAATATTGCAGGTTCAATTTTCTAGTGGCCCTGAATTACCCCATGTGTAGTTGTAAAGAGTATTTTCTGAAAACACTAAATTTCACACTTCCATATCAGAAGGCCATTCAGCACCCCTTTGCAGTATGTACAAAGATGTGGAAGGGAAATATCTGCATATACTGGTTCTAATATTAAATGGTATTTTATTATATTTACCCCTAGCATTACCTCTGTATAACTCTGTCCTCTCTCTACTTGCTCCATCTATAATACTATCTTCCATGTATAATATCATCTTCCATCACTTGGTAATTTTTTATGTTGCACAATTTCTTGCTCTTTTTTTTAAATTCTGGACCTTGATATACTTATTGCAATAAACACACTATTATAGGTATATAGGTTCATAGGAAATTACTAGATTAACAACCCAGGAGCTCTCACAAGCCTAGCCATATTTGACCCGAGTTTCCGAATTTTCAATAGCTAGATGAATGAAATTCACAGAGGAATGTGCCTATGCGATGGTATCTGTTCATGAGGAACATGGGTGCCACCCCAGTAGCAAATTTACAAATACCCATCCAGTGATTTAGGTTGCACTACAAGAAGGTCATTGAAGGGCTTTGTTTCACATGAATGGGAAGCTTGTTCCAGAGAAGGGGTAAGTCTTTGAAACATGTTTCTATCTACAGTATGATTTATTTATGTTAGAGGCTAGGTTAAGATTCCTGGAATGAGTGGTTCTCATACATTTTGATTTACAAAGGCGTAACATTTCCATCAGGGCCAGACAAAGATCACCCCTTAGTAGTCTGTAGGAGACCGAATACAGTAATAGGGCTTTCAATTTTTTTCACTTAGGACTTATTTTTCATACCCTGTATCTTCCTGGTGAAAAACCTCTGAGGTCGCTCCAGCTGTTGCAGATGTCTGGTGAGGTACATACAAGATGGTGTACTATACTCAAATAGTGGTCTGATAAGGGCCGAGTGCAATGGAATTATAAGTTCCTTTGAACTGGGTGCCATTCCCTTACATATGAGTTAAGCCATGTAGAAGGGCTTTCTCCCAACCATGGACAAATGGTGGTTGAAGTTCAGATTACTATCAACCGGAGTACCCAGATCATGTACCACTGGGTCTACTCCTAGGCAGGTGCTGTCTATATTGTAATTAGCTGGGGTACTTGCTTTCCCAAAGGGAATAATTGTGCATCTTTTTGCAATTAGTTTCAGTTCATGATTCTGACACTAATTATTTGTCTGCATTAATCTTTTCTTTGGTATATCAGTATTTTTGGGGGATTCAGGGATTGCCCTCAATATGCAGTCATCCATGAACTTGGTCAGCCAGAGGCCATCTATGTTTGCCTTGACTTCTGAGAAATAAATACTGAATAGGAGATGGTCTAGTACAGAACCCTGTGGTATACCACTGGTGACTGGCCTCTTGCTAAAGGTGAATCCACCCACTTTAACAGTATGTGTCCTGCTGGTGAGATATTTGGCTACCCACCTGGTGGCATAATGGTTTTCTGTTCATATGAGAGAGTTTCTTTATAATACCTGAGTGGGGAACTGTGTCAAATGCCTAGGCCAGTTCAAGGTAGGTAGTATGCACAGTCTTTCCCTCATCCATAGTCTTGGCAACCTTCTCAAAGAAGTCAACTAGATTTAACAGACATGATCTGCCCTTACCAAATCCAAACTTGGTTGGGGCCAGGGTTTGGAGATTACCTACATCCTTCTGGACAAGGTCCAGGATGATTCTCTCATGGCCTTACAGATGAGACTAGTCAGGCTTATAGGTCTATGATTCCCTGAGTCAGTTGATGGTCCCACTTTGTGCAGAGGGATGACTGTTGCTGTCCTCAGTTCTGCTGGGACATGGTTTGTCTGGAGGCTGTGATTAAATAGGGATCCAAGTAAGTCTGCTAGGTCATGTTTTAAGTTATTTAAAAGGCAAACTGAGATGTTGTCAGAGCCCATTGATGCCATGTTTTTAGCCTTAGACAGCACAGAGATAACCTGCTCTCTTGAGATAATAGACTAAGGAATGAAGACAGATATACTTTGGGGGATGACCGTTGAGGACAGGGGGGGCATTTGATCCAAATCTGTCAGCTAGCAGGTTGGCTATTGCCTCTGGTTGAGTATGTCTGGTGCCATCCACAACCAGCTCTGCACATAGCTGGGTATTCCCCTTAAGATTTTGGATGTAGTTAAAACATGCTTTGTGATTTTCGTTGGCTATAGAGGCTATTTTTGCTTCATAGTTTGCTTTTGAGGACTTGCCCAGATCTCTGATTTGTTTGTTTAGAGTAGTGAGAGATTTCTTCTTCCGCTGAGCCTGTTCTGGACATTAGTTTATTTTCTTTGTTGTATAGCCTGTTTATACCAGGGGTCCACCAAGGTAGTTTGTTTTTCCGACAAGACCTGGGTTTAATCCAGTCCGGTATTAGAGATTCTGTACAACTGCTTAAGTGGCTATACAGGGTACTGATGTATACATCTGCATAGGATTCTGTGTTTTCTAGGAATGGGGGAGCTTTGACATTACTTATGCCATTGCTTAGTACGTGATAATTCATCTTGGAGAAATTCTTTAGCATTTTGCAGCTTGATGGGTATCTGGCCTTATATTTATTTCAAAGGCAACTATTTTGCAACCCAATATTACCAAAGAGAACATTACACAGAGGGCAATGGTCACCTGTGATAGTGAGCACTATTTTCAGGATATTTGATTCCTTAGTGGGTGTGCCAAACAGCTGTTACAGAGCATTTGCATTGACAATGTCCAAGAACCTTGGAGTCTGCATGTTAGTGGTTGTGTATGTTCCCAGTCAATGGTAGGATAATTGGAATCACCCATGAGTAAGCTATTGGGCTGCAGAAAAAGTATGTTTTTCCTGGTTCATGGTGGGGGACCTATAGCTAGCGATGATGTGGTAGGAGACTTTACCTATGATTAGTTGGACATGAAATAGCTTGGGAGAGTATTACTATTTCACCTGTCTTGAGGAGTACTTGTCCTTTATGAAGATGGATACGCCTCCTCCTTTGGTTCGTTCTTCCTTGGTTGGTGGTTTGAATGTTTGGAAGGTGCTGTAGCCTTGCACTGCTGGGGATTTTCCACAGCTTTGAACCATGTCTCTTTATTCTTATTTTGCACCACATTTTTTAGCAAAACATCTTTCTGTTTTTGATTTTGCTTTCTTGCTGCTTTTTCATTTACATCTGCAAAAGCTCATTTAACCAAGTTCCATCACTCTCACGTCTTTCATTAATTGCTTTTCCAATTATTAAGTACTTATCAAAATGCACGTTAAGCACAGTTTACATTTCCTACAATCTTGCCTTTATTATCCACAGCATACACATACCGTTGTGTAGCAAAAAACACTGAAATGCATAGTGTTCCCACAGATAAAGCAAGTATAAATCCAAGTACATCATCATCATCACCTGAACAAAAAGTTGCTTTTTGTTTTATTTACTAAAGCAAAGCTGGGGAAAAAGTTCTACTCTACCCTCTTCTAACCATTATTTCACCATTATACCCCACCTGATGACCTTTCAATCAAGTACACAGAGCGCCCGATAACACAGTATTTCTCTCTCTCTTTTTTGTTTGTTTTTTTTGTTTTGTTTTAACTATATATATATATATATATATATATATATATATATATATATATATATATATATATATTAAGTGAAATTCATCTTAGGTACCCCATTACAAATGCATGGTTTAGTCAGAAGTGTAGATCTAATATGATCAAAATTGGCAAAAGTTTACAATACAGGTCACTTCTTTCAAATATTTTCAGGCAGCACTGCTAACTTAAAACTAGTATCAGTGACACAACTCTCATGTTAAGGTAAGTATAGGCCCAGAATTGAACCTGGTATGAATCACATAAAATGAGTTACAATGTCTAGCATTATTGTTTTGATGGCTGTTTTCCTTGCCAGCATGCTATTTAACACATCAGGTCTGCACTGGCTCTTAAGGCTGCAGCAGCAGCATTTATTTATTTAATGATGTATGTACGCAGTTATTTCACATTTGTTTACCACGCTAATCTGACTGGACATAGATCCCATTTTCAGCAGAGGCCTGAGGAGAAAAGCTCCATAAATGCAATACAGTAATGACAGTTATAAATATAATCATTGACAATAATGATGAAAACTAACATTGATTAATAAAAACAGTAAATTTCAAATGACAATAAGTTATTACAGATTTGAAAGCACCATACTGATTTAAAAAAATGCTTTCCAACCAGGATTACCTGTTATCCATGCTGTTGCAGACACTCTAGTCTTGTTGTATTTCTGTACTCACTCAGCATTGTTTGTTCAGAACACAGTGACAAGTTCTATATATTTAATTCATCTTAATTTGAATGAAAGTCAAGAATGCAAGACTGAAACATTACTATAAATAGTTTAGCTCTATCAGTTGTTGCTGTTCTTTATTTTTATTTATGGTTAGGTTGATTACTAGCTTAAGAGTGCTTTTCAGATGAAGGTGTCTAAACTTGGAAATTACTGGAATATAGAGTTTTAGTAGTAAGTATATTAGTCATGAATGACGTTAATGGGGGAATAAAAACATTTTGTACCAGTTGAATAAAGAAAAATAAGCTTCTGCAATAGGAAAAAAACTGGAGCCTCCTTTTCCTATTTAGCCAAAAATTGTTACTCCATTGCATCTTATTAACCATAAGCTGTGAATGGAAAAGAAAGCTGTATATAGATTTTTGCTGGGGCTATGCTTTCTGAATTCACGCAGATTCGTTGACTTCACAAAGCAGAGTCATTCTATGGATCTTGATCACCCTGATGATACTAATCCTCATAGAACACCTCCTGCCTCCATAAATGAAAAATAAGCTGAGCTTGGGATAGATTTATGGCCACCCATCCAATCGCCATATTTACCTTAAATAACAGGAGACTATTATTCTGTTTTATATGTAAAAGAGGAGTATTGCATTGATGGGGGAAGCATTGAGCAAAACATCTGTCCCTCCAGCTTGCGTTATTCATTTTTGGATGGAGATATGAGTATTAGATTGTTTTTGAATTCTATTGTTTTGTAGAGATGCAGGAAATCAAGGAGAGATGGGTGCATAACAACATGGAATGCTTAACATAACCCAGCCCACAGATGTCTATATGATACAGAGTATATAGTACAGGACTTCTAAGGTATTTTTTGTGATATATTTGAATAAACGTGTACAAAAACAAGCAATATACTCTCTAGTTGATCTGTTCTGGGCATAGTATAGGGGAATGATACTTTTGTTTACCTAAATGAAATACCTTTAGGTATTAATTGGGCTAGACAGAAAGATTTCCTGACTAGATGTATTGCATGGTTGTCAAAGAATAGGCAATTGACTATGAAGGTGCCAAAATCTCAGACAACCATATCAGTCTGGTGTGAGGTCTTATCTATACTATAAGCTTGTGTTAAGCTTTCTTAATCAAAGTGCATGTAGGATATGTTTCATAAAAATTATGAGGAGAAAAAGGAAGTCATAAATTTGTGAAACTTCAGTGAGTGTTTCTGGAGACAAGTTGGCAAAAAAATATTTGTAAGTATATCAGTGATATTTCATGGCTGGAGTGGATAATGCCATTATGAAGCAATTCAAAACATTGCTGTGTCTTATTTCTTAATTGTCTGATGCAGTTAAAGAAGGATTTATGATTTTCTTTGGCTTTCAATGCTAATTTTAATGCATGTTCTGCTTTGATCTTCCTTGTAACTTTTGGATTTTTATTGATGTATTTGATAGACTCCTTAAAGTGAATAGATAATGACTTATTCTAGCCCTTGATTAGCTTGTTTTCTTTTATTGTAGAGCTTATTAATGCCTGACTTTTGCAAAATCACTTGTTTTATTTTACCTTTTAAATGGGAGTAAAATCTATTGTCATATGTTACAGCTCCCTATCATGACACAGAAGATAATCTTCATGTCAATGCAGTGCCACATTCAGGATACATTTCTTGATAGACCATTAGTACTTCATTCTCTTGTCATATTGATAATGTGGTTGAGCTGTGGTACAAAAAAAAAAAAATAATAAAGCATCAGTAGATATTCAGAGCATTGGGTTAAGTTTTAGCTATTCCAGCTACTCTAAAGTATTTAAGAAAAAAAAATTCCAGAAGGAATAAAGACATTTAGGTCAGAATGAGGTACCATAGCAACTACACTCAAAACCCTCCTGGGTGAGTAGATTCAGTGTCTAACTTTCTACTACCCATGGAGATGCAGCCCAATTCACTTATATGTGGGACTGGATGGGTTTACTACAGGGTTTACAGGCAGGGTATTAGCCCTCAGCCCTTTTCAGGAAGCCTAACAGATGAGATTACTGCTTACTGAATGCTGACTTGCTAGAAGTCACATGCTCAGAACCCTTTAGTTGGTGGTTTTAAATAGTTATTGCCTGTAGTTGCTATCAGTGTGTTGAAGCAGCATATGTAATGAAAAGATATGTGAAGATTTCTGAAACACCTGTGATAACTTGTTTAGTTTGTTGTAAATTAAACCTTTCATTGGGGGATTTTAATTAATTATCTCAGATATTTTATGTGTTGTTACTTTTAAAGGTAAGCTACCTGTTAGTACAAAGTTTCTGTGAAAGATCAGCTCATCAAATATGTGGACACTAGAAAAATGTGAAAAACAGTGCAAAGAGAAAAGATGCCACTTGTCTTGGTGCTCTATATGTGTGTGTGTGTGTGTGTGTGTGTGTGTGTGTGTGTGTGCGTGTGCGTGTGTGTGTGTGTGTGTGTGTGTGTGTGTGTGTGTGTGTGTGTGTGTGTGCATATGTATGTGTGTGTGTGTGTGTGTGTGTGTGTGTGTGTGTGTGTGTGTGTGTGTGTGTGTGTGTGTGTGTGTGTGTGTGTGTGTGTGTGTGTGCATATGTATGTGTGTGCGCACATGTGTGTTGGGGCAGGACAGATAAAACTGATCCTGAAGCTGTCAGTTCCAGTTATGATCTGCTTCCAGGTGGGTAATGACCTTGCTTTGTGCAAGTACGATATTCATTCAGGTTAACAACTGGAAAAGTATTATTTTGGAAACATAAAACAGGTGTTTACTGTAAACAGAGAATTAACCTTTCCTGAGCATTATTACACATCACTGCTCTCCATGATATGAAATGCCTTATTTTATACCTCATGAAGAACTTAAGAGCCTAAAAGCTAGAGGCATCTAAACACAGGCAATCAAAAGGAAATGGTTTCTATTACTAAGCTACTCATTTGGGACTGTGTCTGTAACAGATTTAATTTTACATTGTGGCATACCACTATGAAGCCTTTGTCTTGAAGAAACTCGAGATCTGTTATATTCATTCTTAGCTGCTGTAAAGAGAAACTCTGATAGAGCAATGTTGTTTAGTAAACAACAGCTAAAGTTTAGATCAGGAGTTTGCTTCATTTTAAGAAAGTTATTCCTGTAACACAGTTTTAAACAGGCTACTGAAGAAGGAAAAGGCCTTTGGCTTTTGTCATTTGCCAATGGTAAAACAGGTTTACTTCTGGGAAGTACTAGCCAATAAGTAAAACAAGTTTATACACGTCATCATAGAAGTCACTTAGAGATATATTCTAGAGCATCGGATCAATGCATTCCTTATTCTTGATTGTTAAAATACATTAAAATACATTTTTGCCTTGGTATGGCAATATCTACAAAAATAATGATTAATATATTTCTTGAGAGAATAATTTTCATATTTCAGTGTGACACATGCTTTTTAACCCGGGTTTGCTGATTTACCCTAATGAAAGTAAATTCTGGGCTATAAATGAAGCATTTGCCCTTCATACAGCATACATTTTCTTTCATAATGAAATTATGGAAAACTAAAGTTTCCCTCCCTACATTAAACATTTCATATTATGGTCTAAATGACTGAATATGGATAATTACATTAGGATTTACAGAAATATTCTAAAAATCTATGTCCTCTAGGTTACAATATCTACTAATTCAGGATGTTTCCATTTCTAGCATGCCTTACTGATTTTTTTATTCATTTAGGATTTGTTATGCAAAACAGCATGGACTTTCCAATTGAGCAGAATAAAGATCATTTGCTACTTTCAGTATTCATTTTAGCTTAATTCTGGAAAATGGCAATTTTCTGCAGCTCTTGAATGCATACATACATTTGGACACAAATTTAATAGAGCTGTTTATTTTGCTCAAAGCCCTATGGGAACTGTTGTGTTTGTGCTGCTATAACACTTCAGTCACAGTTTGTTTACAAGAGCGTAATCATAAAATACAGAGAAATAAAACAATGAGTATTCAGTCTGTATTGGACACATTTAAAATCAAACATTCATCATTGAAAGCAATGCAGATTTTCTTCATTTTTAACATTTTCCATCTAGAAAACTAATTATATAAATCAGCCCGTGGAGGAATTCTTTCTAAATAGTTACAAAAGTTAAAATGCAACTTCAGGCATATCACAATGAAATGCTAGGAATACCTTCCCTTTGTGGGGTGGGATGTTGCGTTAAGCATGAATAGCCAATAACTTATTATGCTCAGACACCTTGGTCAACCTGCATTTTCAACTTCTTATATTCGTATATTTAGTTCTGTCAAATGTTTTGTTTTGCTACAGCATACATATTTCCTTCTTATAATTTCTGGCATTGAATGAATCAGTTTGAGAAAAGAAAGAGTAAATATAAAAGCAACAACAGAATAGTAGCAGGTAAAGAACAAGCAAGGCAAATAAAGCATAATGAGGAATAAATTACAGAAACTAGGATGTACATATTCAAAATGCAGTCAAAAGTATAATATAATCTAATCTTTCCCAAAATACTTTGCATGCATACAGACATTAACTCCTAGCTTACATATTCTAATGCTGGCGACATATGACCTTGATGAAATTACATCCGTCTCTATAAGGATGATACTTCCTTTTCACGTTTCATCTACAGCCTGACATATCAGACTTCTAGAAAAAATAATTTATACAGGGAATTAATATAGCAACTTAGGGTGAAAGTCTCATTCACCCCAAGACTTAATGAACAGGTTTCAAATCTCCCTGTACTAAAACTAAGAGCCACTAAATTGTGAATGCTTTGTTGACAGTCAGTTACATGGTCGTATTTATTTACTTGGGTATATACATTGTATATTTAAAACATCTTTAAATCACTTGTTTATTGGTTTCTGTTGGCTATAGAGTAATGTTGGTATGGTAGTGTGGAATGGATTTTGCAAATATGTTCTCAAATGTGTTTTAAAAAATGTAATATAGGGTTTTAAACATGTATTACAGTGACGGTATGTTTTCCAGTACATATTATAGTCGTCTCACGTTTCTTTAAACAAAGTTTTTCAGTTGAGTTTTTCATCATATGATGAATCAGTTTTCTTATTTAAACCCGCTTTTTTGATAAACTGGGTCTGATGAAGTCCCGTTTTCAGGGACAAAAGTGCTTAACCTGTAATATTGTGGCTGACATTTTTGCTACATTAAACTTCTTCTATATGTTTATATGGGTTTTTATATGTTTTTATTCATTTTTTACTTCACTTATGTGTAAAACATATTGGAGTTGAATGACACTGGTTCCTGACACTACATGAGCCATTTTTGGTATTTTTTCTCAGTTGTGTGTTGGCTGCATGTTCACATCCCCTGGTTTCTGGTTCTTAGAATTTATACTTAACTCAATAAAACTAGACATGTATCTTATAACATATCAGTTAAATGAAAACAAGTGTCATGCCATTCCCTGGGCTTACTCTATCTGTCTCCACATGTAAATATTGTTACCTCTTTAGATTCCTTCCTTATAGAGACTAATCAACTATCAAACAAATCACCACATTGCTATCCTACCTATTGATGTAAATTCTGTTTACTGATCACTTGTTCATTAACTGTATAAGATATGGTGTGAAACACATGTGTAAACAAAGGAACAAAATTAACACAAGTACAGTACACTGGCAGAGGTGAAGCTACTATTACTGCAATAATTACCGGACTGCCATTTTGAAACTTTTTGAGCTGCAACTCAATTTGATGATAAGCATGTGCCTCAAAGAGATAAGCAGACAATAGTTATATGTCTTCAGAAGATATGGATATGTCAGAATCATGAGTGAGGTCTGCCCAGGTCTACATGGAACATTGTCCTACTGGTGATGCCAAGGTCTCCTGTCTACCTCAGTCCATTGACAGTTTCTGGTGATGCCAAGGTCTCCTGTCTACCTTAGTCCATTGATGGCTTCTGGTGATGCCAAGGTCCCCTGTCTACCTCAGTCAATTGATGGTTTTCATTACAGCAATCCGTGCAATAGAACATGAGAACAAGATCTTCTCTGATAGGAGCAATGAACATGCAAGAACATGTAGAGGTGCGCAACTCCTTGAAATTTCTCCTAATGCAGAGAAATAATATATAGACAGGCAACTCATAAGAATACAGGCACTGAACAGGATAGGTTACTTTACAGGTAATGGAGCTGAGGACTGTATTCCAAGGATAGCTACACAAAATATGATTCAGATTATGTGCATATAAGATAAAAATACTGTGGATTATACTAGGAATGCAGCCAGCATAGCTATATATGTGTGTGTGCGTGCGTGCATATATACATCTATATATATATATATATATATATATATATATATATATATATACACATCTTTCTCTCTCTCTCTCTATATATATATATATATATATATATATATATATATAAACATACATATATATATATATATATATATATATATAGAGAGAGAGAGAGCGAGAAAGAGATACACATAAGAATAGAGGATTAACTGTGAGAATTAGCATATATGTGGTCATTTATTACTTTAATCATAGTGATATCAGTGCTGCTGCCTTTCCTATATTTTCAGTGAAAAGCGTCATTGCTGGTCAGGAAGTGTTTGAGTTATAAAGCAATATGGTATAAGTTGCAAGTGAGTCAATGTACAGGTTAAACTTCTTCAAGAGATGGTTGTTCACCAATTGGGTTAGGACCCAAGGACAAAAGTTTCTCAAAAATGGCCATGGAATCATCTCTGTAGAAATGACCATCAGAATCTTCAAATCCAAAAATGAATTGGATAAAGCTTGAAACAAATATTTGCAGTGCTGTGTGCATATGCAGAATAACTGTTATGATATCAGAGATGTGACAATTGTCCACAGGACAGGACAGGATGGTCATGCTAGCTTCAAAGTTTGAAAAAAATGTAGATCTTATTATAAATGAGTTCAAGCTTCATGACAAATAACTGAGCAACGAATGTTAAAAAGTATGCTTCTGGACTAAAAAATGCTACTTCTAGAGCATATTCCACAAATGGAATAATTGGACATACTGATTTCTCAGAGTTGCAACTTTTTTGTTAAAATAATAGATTTTCTTACTAGTTGCTGGATGATGTATTCCAAAATGCCTGAACGTGTTTGCCTTCTTTCTGTCAATAATTCATCCATTTGTTCTTTGATCTGTAATCTTGTGTACCAATTTCCCACAAGAACTCTTCAAATCAAAGAAGATTTTCTTAAGGACTCAAGACGTAAAGTCTTCTATAGTTTAAGCCACTACCTTGATATAAACAACATCAATTAAATGATATATCAGCAGTTTTAGATGATAAATTAAGTACCACAGTAAAAACCTGAGATGCTGTAACAGAACATCAATGCAGCTTAACTTTGAATGTTGAGAGCTTTATTTAATTCCCTTTAGGAGATAATCAGTCCAAAAGGATTTTTTTTCACTGTTGAATTAAGTGTGTTTATTCCACACTGCTTCAATGGGCCTCAACAATATTCTCTATTGCCTCCTAAATAGTCTAAAATAAGACCTAGATGGAAAGCTTGAGGAACTCTTCACTACAGCCTCAAAATAGGTTACATGCCAGGTGAATGGGGGGGACTGCAACAGATATCCCTCTTAATAAGGTGGACCATCAACTGACCCAAGGAACTGTAGACCCATCAGTATAACAAGTCTGATATACAGAACCATGGAACAAATTATCATGGAAATGATAAACAAAAGCATTGGCAGCCTACAGACACTGGACCCATCCTAGTCTGACTTTGTTAAAGGAAGGTCTTGCCAATTCAGCCTGGTATTCTACTTTGAGAGGATCATCAAGGCTATGGATGAGTGGAAACCAGTGCATATTGCCCATCTTGACCTGGCTAAGACATTCGATACAATACCCCATTCAGTTAATGTTGATAAACTCTCAGAAGTAGGCATAAATTGCTACATAACTCACTGGATTTCTGGCTGGCTCACAGGTAGGACCCAAGACGTCAGTATAGATCAGACCACCTCCATTAGGAGACTAGTCAGCAATAGAATACCCCAGAGCTCCATGTTGGACCCATTCCTGTTTGGTATCCACTTCTCAGAAGGAACTGTTAATGTCAAAGAAACTGGCTAACCAAGTTTTGCAGCTTTCTGTAAATTAGGAGCTATCAAAGATTCCCACCACAATAGCAACATCCTGCAAGAGGGTCTAACACAAACAAATGACTGGTACCAAAGTCACAGATTAAAACTCAACATGAAGAAATGCATTATAGTTCCCTTTGGGAGATTGTCCACCTAAGCTAATCACTTCATTGATAAAACACCCCAATGAGTTAACCTGATAGTTAGGGATCTGGGAACATATGCTGACAGCAATCTGGCGTTTGACTAACATGTAGTCAAGATAGTAAGAAAATCATTATATGTCGCCCAAATCATAAGCAAGGGTATAGAATCCAGGTCTAAGGAAGTTAAAGTACCACTCTACTCAGCCCTTATCAGACCCATCATTCAGCACGATGCCCCTTTTTGGCATGTATCTAAGCAGGTATAGCATTTGGAATTCCCTCAATGGTTCCTCACCAAGAGAATCTGGGGTATGAATTTCCTGTCCCACATAGTTTGCCTAACATATACAGCATCCTCAGATCCAGCTCTGATGAATTTCTTACGCATCCACATAGCAAACAGCACCAGAAACAACAGATCCAATTATCTGAACTTTGACTGTGACATAAATAAAACATGCTGATGAGACCGATAAGTGTCTCAAATGATCCCTGCACTATGGAATAAGCTCCCCTATCTACATAAAGCAGAATTCATCCCTTGATCATTGGATGTCAAGTCGCAAATTCAACCCCAGTCTGTCCCCATATATCTGATAGACAGATGTTGACAGTAAGCAAATTAATCCCCAACATATCCCCCCAAACAAAACCCTTAGCTACTTCTTTACTAATATACCCCACCACATAGGCATACAAGGAACTTGGGGACAAAAACTGGGTTGGATCACATGGCTAGGCTTGTAGAGACCCTGCTGGTCATTAGCCTAGTATAAACCTCTGAGCCTATAAACATGCAACAACATTTACAATGAATGACCTTTAATGTCTGTAAGAGTGAAACGAGAAGCTTAACATCCAAATAAATAAGCTGAAAGAGTTCATACGCAACTATTAGTCATCATAATTAGTAATTTACCATGAAAACATTATCAGCACTAACAAGCTATGGTACACTTACATTCATCTGAAAAGAACTCCAAAAATTCCAACAGGAATAAATCTTTGCAACTTAGTAGATAGAGGCTTGGTAAACATATTCAGCACTGTTATCACTACACATTCAAAGATGGTCATGCAATCAGGTCCCACCTGTATCATACATGGGACTAAAATATGATTTGACAATTAATGCTGCCATTCAGTCTATGGTGGTAGAAAACAGAAACAGTTAATAACCGGTTAGGCCATTGTAGCACTTGTCAGGCCAATATTATTAACTATATTAACAGCAATTGTGGTTGTATGATACAGAATTCTGACTTTATACAACATTGTTAGGTAAATTTAAGCCATAGGTAAATTTATTAAACAGACACATGTATACATGTTAGTGTCTTATTCCCTAATCATGGAACTTCTTCAGTCCTGACAATAAATGAAGGATTTCTGTGATTAGGCAATGGAAGCACTATTGTGTATGCATATATTTATTTAATAAATACATCTACAGCTTTGATGTTCTGCATCACTAGGATTTTCATTTTAATATGAATGACATTTCTATTTATTGTTCATTACACAATACAGCCTAGAACCCTAATGCCTTTTGAGGCATTACATACCTGTTTCAAATAATTTACATGTTTTTAAAGGAATAAAAATGGAAAAAAGTGCCTTTAAAATAGTTTGCTCATCCAATACATCTGTTTGTCACCAAATGTTAACAGCTGTCTTATGGCAGGTATAGACTACTAAATCTCAAAACAGCTGTAAAAGTTTGTATCTGAGACTGAAGAGGATATCTAAAATGTTTGCCTGATGGATTAATAAAAAAGAGCTTAGAATTTTAGACATATTGTCAGAACCTTCAATCAGTTTCCCTACTACAATTCATTGAACACAGTAAGTGGCAAAATAAAAAACGTGGGTGATTATCAGATGAAAAAAGAGAACTCATTAATTACCATCTGCATTATTATTATGTTAGTGCATGTGTCTGTATCTGTCTCAGAAGTGGGACTGTACAGCTACTATATCCAAGCACAAGCTAAGCAAACCCATAATCTAGTATAGCGAAATGGCGTGTGGGGGTCAGAAATGAATGTAGGTCTTAAAGAAGCAGTTATAAACCATAATGAGGTAAGAATTACATAATTGTTAATTAGTAAATCAACAAAACAGACATGAATACTTTCTGACCAACTGTAAACGGCAATCCCAATTAGCTGATCTAGTCAGGTCCTCATTTCTTTCTGTTTAGTTATGCATTATCACCTATCCAGCCTATTTAAGTTATAATGAAGCAGTAAACCGATGCAGAGCATGGAAAGGAAACAAAACAAATCAATGACATTAGTGGAAATCCAAAATATTTTAACACCATGCAAATTCCCAGTTTTAAGTGTTTGTGAAACAAGGGCCAATGAAAATAATTTTCTTCAGTTTAAATTATCAAGCTGGAGATAAATCATACCACAAGTACAAGATGTTGTAATAAGTAATAAAAATTATTACAAATAATGGATAACTGGGACTACTATTCAGTTATTTTTTCTATGATTATTTTCAGTACAATTTATGGCACAGCATGTGCATACTGTCTTATACTACCAGACGGATTATAGATTACTCCATAAAAGTTTAACAAAATATTCTGTTTACTCTAAGAATGCAGTTTACTAGTGAAGAAAAACACATAAACAAAAACGAGTCTGATACAATACTTCCACTTTTTGTCCAGATTTAATTAAAACAAGGTATAGACATATTTGCATACTGTTGCAGAGGGACTGGTTGAACATTCAAATAATCAACCATGAAGTAAAGGTGCAGTCTTTGCCGAATATTTGAAAGATGAACTTGTGTGCAAGAAAGAGTGAACTGTTTAGGGTTGACTGACCCCTTGTAGTAATTATGTGAACATGGATTTGGAATTTCTAGGTAAGAGTATGGGGCAAAGCCACCACATTGAAGGGCATGGTGGGCAAAACCCCATGTAAGGTACATTTGTGTGTGTGTGTGTGTGTGTGTGTGTGTGTGTGTGTGTGTGTGTGTACCTATCTATGCTTGTATGTGTTGTTTTAGTACTGGATATGTTGGGCTGTTCTGTGGTCATGTCTGTTTGTGCATGTTTGTGCCTTGGCAATATTTGATGATTCAATAACTGATGTTTATTTCTCAAATATTTGAAGGTCAATATCGTGAACATGTGATCATTGTAAATAAAATTGTGCATATATACATATATACACTCACGTATATTTAAAATTATAAAAGGAAAACTTGACCTAAAAACACAAGAGACCTCATAAAATAGAAACAAACATTGCCAGCACAGAATTTCAGCCTTAGGAGTTACTGGCTGAGAAAACTTCACCCATGAAAACACATCAAATATAGAAAAACAACCAAAGGATGTAGTTTTTGTAGAAGGGTAACATTCCCTGCACCCACTCATGGAGCATAAGCCCACACCAACTCCTTGGTCATACAACATTGGAGAAAAGGAAAAAGGACAAATATATTGTGTGTGTGTGTGTGTGTGTGTGTGTGTGTGTGTGTGTGTGTGTGTGTGTGTGTGTGTGTGTGTGTGCGTGTGTATGTGCACGTGTGCATGTGTGTGTGCATGTGTATGTGCGCGTGTGCATGTGTGTATGTATGTGTGTGTGTGTGTGTGTGTGTGTGTGTGTGTGTGTGTGTGTGTGTGTGTGTGTGTGTGTGTGTGTACCTATCTATACTTGTATGTGTTGTTTTAGTACTGGATATGTTGGGCTGTTCTGTGGTCATGTCTGTTTGTGCATGTTTGTGCCTTGGCAATATTTGATGATTCAATAACTGATGTTTATTTCTCAAATATTTGAAGGTCAATATCGTGAGCATGTGATCATTGTAAATAAAATTGTGCATATATACATATATACACTGACGTATATTTAAAATTATAAAAGGAAAACTTGACCTAAAAACACAAGAGACCTGATAAAATAGAAACAAACATTGCCAGCACAGAATTTCAGCCTTACTGGCTGAGAAAACTTCACCCATGAAAACACATCAAATATAGAAAAACAACCAAAGGATGTAATTTTTGTAGAAGGGTAACATTCCCTGCACCCACTCATGGAGGATAAGCCCACACCAACTCCTTGGTCATACAACATTGGAGAAAAGGAAAAAGGAGAAATATATTGTGTGTGTATGTGTGTGTGTGTGTGTGTGTGTGTGTGCATGTGTATGTGTATGTGTGTGTGTGTGTGTGTGTGTGTGTGTGTGTGTGTGTGTGTGTGTGTGTGTGTGTGTGTGTAGTTGGTTATTAATGACAGTCAACTTTGTAAGAGCATATAAAAATGTATTCTTTGTTCATCCTGTAAAAGTTTCACACATTATGTACAGTAAGATTCATAAGCACCTGTCAAAATAATTTCAATAATAATTAATGAATGTGTATTTTGCTGTATCATGGTATAGATTTGAAAAGAAGCATTGTTTATACTTTTCAGTGAAATTATTTTGCACAATCTGTGAAGATTTGAATGGAAAAATTGGAGCACAAAAAGTCAATTATGTTTGACAAGTATAACTAAAACAACTTATAATAAAGGCATAACATTTAAGTTATTCAGAAAATGTTATGCATTATGTAATAATTTCACTTAATATTTATACTACCTGATACACTTATTGGTTGCCAATTTACTGTATGACTTTTCACTAACATGGTAACCATCACTTACGTTAATTATACTAATTCTGCCAACAAGGACTTACACACACATGCACACACACACACACACACACACACACACACACACACACACACACACACACACACACACACACACACACACACACAAGCACACACATATGTGCACTTTACTGGAAAGAGGAAACCTGTTGAATATTAGGCAATTAGTGCAGATCAATTAATAAGCAAATCTATGTGCCAGCCATCATGCTTTCCCTGTGCCAGCAAATATATATATATATATATATATATATATATATGTATGCACATTTTCCTCAGGGAAATATAAATGTTGGAACAAACCATTAAAATGATTATAGTATTACCTTGTCCAGTGCCACATGCTGTAAACTGTTCCTGCAGTACATCTTGTCATGTGTGTTTAAGTTGCCCAAACCAAACACTTGCTAGCAAACATAGTGCCATACTGAACCAAACTATTCTGGATTATGTGGAACATAAGAACAGTCACTAAAGTTCACTTAAATTGATGCATGATGTGGAAAAGGAGTAACAATAAACTGACAAACCAGCACCTGGTACATGGGAAAATGTTTTACAGTTAATTATCATGTGTATTTATGCATTCTTCATTTGCTGTATACAGTAATGTTATATAAAAAGAAGAATTCATCATTGTTAGTAAAAATAAAAGCAATTTACTAAATTTAAACTGACTTACCTCATTAGCATTTCAGCTAGACTCTTTGCATCTAAAAAAAGAGCAAATAACAATAATGTGAGACATATCTCATTCCCCGCGATAACATGATGAGACAGTGTCCATCACTCTAGACAAAGAACATTCATAACAGTAGCAGGATGATGCATGGCAACTAATTTTGAAAAGTGCTCACTTGCTCCAGAACAGGAGCAAAGGTATGAGAATATGAATTAAGAAATTAATTTTTTATACAGTTAGAACTGCAGACTTATAATCTTTTTGTCAGTCAGTGACTGTGCAAGCTACCACTGTGTGTTTATTCCATTGCTCATGTTTACATGCACTTTAATGGAGTTAATAATCTGAAAGCAAAAGAAATGATGCTGCAAAGTACCTAAACCAGCTAACACGTTTAACTGCATATTTAACAGAATTGGCTTGCCATGGAGATAAACTAAGTGGTGTAAACTGATTCTATAATCTCCTCTCTGTAGTTGCTTGTTAGTCACTTAAAGATATCCTTATGAAGTGCTATTGCACAGCCTTGTTCTGCATTCCAAATAAATCAAATAGATAAAAAGCACACTGAATCATATACACACTTTATAATATAAAAAAAATGAATGCGTAATTTAAAGTACAATTACAGCTAAAGACTAGGTTGATCCATCTAGGTTGATCCATTATATCCAACTGCCTCTCTTCAATGAAGACATGGCAAAGTACTTATACAAACTGGGAGGATGGGATTCCTTTACACTTTTTAATAACTGTCATGGGTTCTTTAATTTCCATTAAAGTTACCACTAGCACTGTAAAAGATAAGTTAGTTTAACGTGTCATCCTAAGGATAGAACCTCAGGAATGTAATGTCAGCCATGAAACATGTACCAGGTGTTTAAAAAGAGACCTTTTTTAAACAAAAATGTATTTGTTTCTTTATGGTATGGTAGATAGAGTATGTGTGCAATTTAAATATCTAGTCAACTTAAAAAAATTAAACAGTACAACAAATTAAAACAATATTTATGACTATTGCACTTTGCACATAATTTTAACATCACTTTACAATTTACTTATTATAATCAATGTTAGTAATGCAACATATTTTAAAAATGCTGCTTATATAAACTATTATTAATGTTGTTGCATAACCTTAAGCTATTATATATTACTGTTTCCTGAACACTGATAATTGATAAATGAAACTGATAAATGTAACGCTAATTGCTTATATGCTCTAACATGTTAAACTAATTAATCTGCTAGGTATTAATAAGATACACTTGTTTAACTAATTAATCCTGTAATTATTAATACCTCAGTGAGTATAGTGAAGTATTTATTTTACTATTTTACCTGTTAGTCAGAGATAAGGTGGTCTTTTTGAATAACACCATAAAGGAAGAACAGTCATAATACATCAAACTAATTTCAGATATATAAACCTATGAACAGTAATAAGGAGGATCAAATTTATTTGTTACAACTCAAACCATCATGCACACTATGTCTGTTGTTCAGCTTACAGGCACACATTTGCCTGGGCCTAATTACTTCATCATCCCTGTCAACTTATAATTTTAAAGTACATTATTTAATAAATGACTACAATATATATATATCAAAATCCCCAAATATTGAATAATGATTTGATTCAGATTAAAATAGAATTTCTAGTAGTAAAGCAAGTGAAAAAGTAATCAACAAATACAATTTTCATGGTGTTTTCATAAATGACTATAAAATATATATGATGCTTAAAACTTCCCAACCATCAAACAATTATTTTCATTCATCTTTAAATAGAATGTCTAGTAGTAAAGAAAGTGAAACAGTAGTCAACAGATACAATTCTCATGTTGCACAATATAAACTACCAATATTCCAGTAATATACCCGAGATGGGCATTTCACTATTTAGCAGAAAACTTTCTCAGTGATTCATTAATGGGTCTAGTGTGAGCTGTACAGCTCACCATACAAAGGGCTGTTCCCACAACATGGTAATTTGCCATTCATATAGATAAGGCTTCATTAGTGGGTATTTTGCATGACTCTGAAGTGCAGTTACGTCTGCGACTTAATGTTGACTAGGCATTGGCACCTCCCCCACAGTCCACTGTGCCACACACACAAGTACACGTTCAAACATACTCATACCACAGTCCTTGTACCTGTCCCCCTGACTTGTTTTCCCTCCTGTGGTTACCCTCATCCTCGACCACCATAATAGTTTATGTGTCATTATGGCACATATGTAGAATCCTTGATGTCTAGTATTGCCAGCTTATCCCCACCCCCATATGGATGGTAGTGTCATTGTGGCATGTAAGTATAATGTATCCCTGGTGTCTAGTGACCCCTACGTCTCCTCAGTCTCTGTAGTGAGGTCAGTGCCATGATGACTTAGGTTCATAGGTATATACTAGGCTAATAACCACTAAGGCATTTATAAGCCTAGCCATGCAACCCAACTCAATTGCATCCTCTTGTAGCATGTGTGCCTTAATGGGGGGTTATGTGTGTTAGGATGTTAGTAAAATGTTATGTGGGGGGATATGTTAGTTAGGGATTGTTTACTGTCAGCCTCTGTCTGTTAGACACATGGGGCCAGCCCAAGGGTGAATTTTTGATTTCCCATCCGATGTCAAGATTATGTTTGAATAGGAGTAGGGATGAATTCTTCTTCTCATGGATAGGGAGCCCATTCCAGAGCATGGGAATCCTCTGAGTCACATATCTGTCTCACCAGAATGTTTTATTTATGTTACAAGCAAAGTTGAAATCCCTGAATCTAGTGTTTCTGGTGCAGATAGTTTTGCAGATGTGCAAGCTCCATCAGGTCTGGATCTAAGGATGCTTTATATGCCAAGCACAGATCATCTCTCAACAACCTGTAGGAGACCAAGTATAAAGACAGGGTTCTAAGGCGATCTATATAGGACAGCGTGTTAAGACCTTGGATTCTCTTGGTGAAGAACCTCAGTGAGTATTTCCCCTGTTGCATATGCCTAGTCAGATACATTCAGAAGAGGGCACTGTACTCAATGATGGGTCTGATAAGGGATGAGTAGAGTGGTACTATAACTTCCTTGGACCTGAATGCCATACCTTTATAATTTAGGTGACATAGACTGATTTTCTTACTGCCATAGCAACATGCTGGTCAAAGGCCAGATTACTGTATATATATGTTCCCAGATCTCTAACTACAGGTCTATATTATATTCTTGAAAGCCGACAATGTCGAATCTGACATTGTTGACACGAGAATACCAAACGCTCAGGATCTCGAGCATGTAAACTGAAATTTCTGTAAGAGGAGATTTCCATTTACTGCAATGTAGTGTGGTCCCGGAGTTCGTATATTTAAGTAGTGGGGGTGGGGTGGGGGGTGCAGGGGGCTTGCCCCCCTGCTTAAACCCGTTAGGGTACTTTTTTCTTTTTTTTTTTGTATTTTTATAAGATTGATGTTTGAAGACATTGACCATATGGTGTCAACCACATGTTGTTCGATGTTTTCAAACGTCGATCTTATAATATAGACCCCTAAATACAGGGTCAATGATTAGGGGTGTCTTATCAATAGAGTAATTAGTCTAGGTAGACATTTCCTTAAAAGGCACTACAATGGACTTCTTTGTATTGAGTTTTAATCTGTAGCTTTGGCACCAGTCATTTGTCTGTGTTATAAACTCTGACATGATGCTAGTGCCAAAGGGAGAATTTATGATTGCTTACAATTTGCAGTTGACATTAGCCATGATCTCCAAAAGGGGTGGGCCCTGCATGGAGCCTTGTGGTTCTCCACTGGCGACCTGCCTCTTCATGGAGGTGGTCTCACCAGTCCTAACTTCTTGGGTCCTATCTGTGAGTCAGCTTGGAATCCAGTGAGTTGTGTAAGGATTTATATCTAGTTGAGCGAGTCTGCCCACAATACCTCAGTGGGTACTGTGTTGAATACCTTAGCTAAGTATAGATAGGTGGTATGCACCCTTTTCCCTTCATCCATTGCCTTGGTTACCTTCTCAAAGACGTCTATCAGTTAAACTAGGCATGACTTTCCTTTGACAAAATCAGCCTGGGATGGATTAAATGTTTGTAGGTTGTCAATATCTTTGTTGATTATTTCCATGATAAGTCATCCCATGGCTTTGCATATTAGACTAGTCAGGTTAATGGGTCGGTAGTTTCCAGGGTAGCTTGATAGTCCATCCTTGTGAAGGGGGATAACTTTGCCATCATCCATTTGCTCGGTATGTAGCCTGCTTTTGAAGCTATAGATGAAAAGTGACTGAAGTAGTTATGATAGATCATGCTTCATGCTGTTTAGGAGGCAACCTGAGATACTGTTGGGAAGCAGTAAGGCTGTGTTTTTAGTCTTCAAGAGTGCTGCTATGACCTAGTCCCTGCTGATAGCTGGTGGGAGGGGGGGGGTTATGCTGGTAGGGATTTCACAAGGGTTGACAGGAGAGTGGATGTTAAAGTTTGAGCTGAATTTGTGAGCAGATTTGCTATGTCACTCTGCTCAGTGAAGCTGGTACCATTTACTACCATTTCTGCTCACTGTTGCATGTTCCCATTGAGGTTTCACACATAGCTGTAGAAGGTCTTGTGGTTGTCTTTAGCCTGAGAAGCTATCTTGACCTCATAACTGACCTTGCTGAATTTAATTAGCCCTCTTAGTTTCTGCTTAGTTTTATTAAAGAGCTTGTGTCGTTATGAGAGTTGCTCTTTCGGACTTTGGCCATGACATTTTTCCTTTTTTTATATACCCTGTTAAAATTAGGATTTAACCAATGTGGTTTGTTTTGTGGATTTTGTTTTGGGCTTACTTCTAGTAGGTACAGAAGGCTCTATTCAGCCATTTACATTTGTACAGTGTTCCTTTGAATAATTCTACATAGGCTGCTGTGAACTCGGTTAGGCGGGATATTGAATTTTGATAAACTGTCAATATGATGTTGCTTGCTAATAGAACAGTTTCTAATCGTAACAAGTTTTGCTGGGTTTTCTAAGTTGGCTTTTATTTTGAATAAGACAGCTTTGTGAGCTGAACTCTCCAGTGCACTAACTGATGAAGGGCATTTCTGTTAATAAAGTCCAGGAAATGTTATGCCTGCAAGTTGGAGGCAGTCTATGTTTCCATCTGTATAGAGGGGTACCTAAAGACTCCCATGACTAAAGTGTTTGGTTGGATGGAGAGTACTTCCTGTAGGACTAGATAAGAGCTGTGGGATTCTTGATTCATAGATGGCGATCTATAACTTACAAAGATATGGTACAGGTCTTTATCTAAGGTGAGCTGATCATGGATGAACTCTGGGGTATTATCCATTTTACCCAATGCTGATGTACACTTGTTGCTAATGAAGATTGAGACACCTTCACCTTTAGTCCATGTATATGCAACTGATGGTCTAATTATGTGGAAAGCACTGTAGCCTTGCACTGTCAGAGTACTTTCTGCAGCTTTAAACCATGTTTCTGGTAATGGCACAGATGTCAATATTTTCCAGAGTGAGGGAGCTTGTAGCATGTGGGGTTTCTGGTTAAGGCTCCTAGGATTGAGGAGTAACACCTTTATGATCCTTTGGGTTTTATTTATTATATCAGTAGGTTTATCACTTGGGCATTCCCAAAAAGGCTTTAAGGAGGTGGATAAAATTTTAGCCAACAGACAGAAGTCCAGGGGAGGAGAGGTTTGGGCTAACTTTGGCAAAGCAATGTGCTCTGCTGACCATGTCCTCTCATGCTGCTGAAAGATATTGAACCCCCACCCCTGGACCAACACCAGAAACTAAGCCAGTTGTTAAAGACAATCATTTTTTTGCTTATACTGTGGCATCACCCTTGGTGAAGGTAGAATTCTGATCAATGCAAGGCACATACTGGTCTGAAACACATATTCAGAGAGACCCATAATGTCTCAGTTCATATAATCCAGAGAGGTATGTTTCAGGTCATTTATACCAACACGGACTATGATAGAATCATACTGGTACCTGATGTGCAATGACTTGAGTACATGTGCAACTTGATGGATCTTGACTCCAGATAAGCAACTGACTATAATCTTCTCCTTGACTAGTCTGATGAGGGGGTCATCTATGTATCATACAATGGTGTTCCCTATGACAGGAATCCTGCATAAATTGCTTGCTTGCCCTATGATCTTTGTTTTCAGGGGTCCATTAGGGGTCTGCTTATGGGTGGTGTTTGGTGTTGCTTCAGATGTATGCTTCGCAGTTTGCTGAGGATAGGCACTGTTATTTGCAGGCTTAGGAAATCTTTGTAATCTGGGAAAATTGCTTTTTAGTGCCTCAGCATAAGATGGTCTATGTGTGTGGACACTATGTGGGGTGGATGTAATATGTGTGTTCTTGCCAACCTTGCTTGTATGCAAAGTTTTTGGCTCCGAGGAAATTGAGTATGCACATCTCTCTCACACTGTTTGGGCTCTTTAATAATGAAAAGGTTGTCAATGCACATGAGACAATTGCTACATTGTCTCAGGTTGCTCATATCTACCAAACTGGTAGGCTATTAAGGTTTGAGGAATGGGTTTTACAGAGGTCTCCTAGGGTGGTCTTTAGGGTTAGGGATGAGAGTTGAATAATGCTAGGATATGGAGTTAGATAGTGCTAGGATATGGTATTAGTGCTATCTGATGTGCAAGCTAGCTGCCATGAGCTTAACATTGTGCAATGTGTCACTAAATTGTAGGTTACAGTTCCATTACTAGTTTTATAGGTAAACCTCCTTATTTAGGTTCATAGGTAGGTACTAGGCTATCTGCCCGAGGGCATTTATAAGCCTAGCCAGAGTGTGTCGGCTTTCGCCGCCCCATTGATTAATTAACTGAGCCCCTGTCAAGCAGAGCCAATGAAGTGATCCCAGGGGTGTATTTTCTGTTACCCATCCACTCGTCAAGGCTTCTCTTGAAGAGTGTTAGTGATGGGCTCTGCCTAATGTAGTTAAGGATTTTGTTCCAAACCATGGGGAGTCTCTGTGACAGGAATCTATCCCTCCAGCATGTTCTATTTATTGTTGTGGCGAGGTTTAGCTCACTAGAGTGTGTGGCTCGCAGTGACTTGGATTTCTTTAGGTGGAGCATGTCCATCAATTCTGAGTTGGACATGGCTTTGTAAGTCAGGCAGAGGTCACCTCTGAGTAAGCGATATGCCACTGAGTACAGCTGGAGTTTTTTCAGTCGGGCTACATAGGACATATGTTTGAGGCCAGTAATCCTCTTGGTGAGGTGCTTTTGTGGTCTTTCCAGCTGTTGGAAGTGTCTTGTGAGGTACATCCCAGATGGGGCATTGTACTCTATGATGGGTCTGATGAGTGATGAGTAGAGGGGCACTATAACCTCTTTATTTTTAGATGTGCACCCCTTAGTAATTAGATAGGCCACATAGAAGGATTTCCTAACTACTTTGGCAATATGATTGTCAAAGGAGAGATTATTATCTACCTGGGTCCCTAGATCTCTTATTACCTCTTCTGTATTAAGGGGCTGCCACCTATTTGGTAATTTGTGGGTGTTTTGTTTTTCCCAAATGGGATGACTATGCATTTTTTGGCATTTAGTTTGAGGCCATGACTATGACACCAGGTGTCTGTCTCAGTAAGACCTTTTTGAAGGATGTCCGTGTCAGCCATAGAGTCGGTTATAGCTCCTAGTTTGCAGTAATTTGCAAACTTGATTAGTAATAGTCCTCCTGTGTTTGCCTGTACTTCTGAGAAATATATGCCAAAGAGTAGGGGTCCCAGAACCGAGCCTTGTGGGACACCACTTATGACTGGTTTAGAGTCAGACCTGGAGCCCACTATTCTTACCATGTGAGTTCTGTCTGTAAGCCAGTTGGCAACCCATCTTGTGACGTAGGGGTTTATGTTCAGGCTGGTGAGTTTTTCTATAATACATGAGTGAGAAATGGTGTTGAACTCCTTGGTGAGATCAAGGTAGGCTGTGTGAACCACCTTTCCCTCGTCTATGGCCTTGGTGACTGTCTCGAAGAAGTCAACCAGGTTTATTAGGCATGATCTGCCCTTAAAGCAGAACTGGGTCGGGTCAAGTGTTTGGAGGTTCCCAATGTCTTTGTTAATGAGTTCCATGATGATGCCCTCCATAGCCTTGCAGACCAGGCTAGTCAGGCTTATGGGGCGATAGTTACCAGGGTCAGTTGTGGCCTCGCAGCAATGAAAAGCTAGCAAGTACGGCTGATGCAAGGCAACCAAACTAGTATGCATCAAAATAAAACGCCAGCACCAAAGATGAGCTGAAATAAGTTTATTGTTGAAACAAGTGAACTAGACCGGTTTCAGCATATAGCTTTCTTCAGTAGTATAGTGGCCCCTCCTTTGTGGAGAGGAATAACCATTGCTGTGCACCATACTATGGGCACGTAGCCTGTGGAGAGGCTGAGGTTGAACAGCGTGTTTAGGTGGGGGGTTAGTTTCGTTTTGTAGTTCATGCAACACGCAGCCTGGGACACCATATGGCCCCATTGATGCTGTGTTTTTGGCTTTTGAAAGGGCTGTTTTCACTTGTGCTTCTGTGATTTCCAGGACACTACACTTTTCTAGAATTGTTGTGGGCCCTTTTGAAGGTGAGAGGGAGGCGAAGTTTGCACTGAATCTATCTGCCAGGATGTTAGCAATATCAGTAGGGTCAGTATATTTTGTGTTATTTTGCACTAGCTCAGAGCATATCTGCGAGTTGCCACTTAGATTCTTGACATAGCTAAATAAAGCTTTGTGGTTATCTTTCGAATCCTTGGCTATTTTCTTTCGAAGTTAGCCTTGGATGATTTTATGAGGGACCTTAGTTTCTTACTGATACTGATCAGGGAAGTCTTTCCTTGTTGGGATTTGCTTTTTTTCTGAACTAGTTTCCTCCTTTTGTTGTATAACCTGTTTATGACAGGGGTCCAACAGACTGGTTTCCTTTTAGGCGAGTGAGTCTTGGTTTTGCTAGGGATGGCATGATCCATGCATCCTTGTAGGTACTCATAGAGTGCAATTGTAAGGGATTCTGCATCTTGGGCAGTATTATCCTTTAGTGGGGGGGGGCTGTGAAACTTACCACCTCTGTCTTAAGTAAGGTGAAGTTTGCTTTAGAAAAGTTTTTCACTGTGGTTTCCTTGGTTGGGGGTGGTGGTGGGGTGTGGACATCCAGGGTGATTAGTTTATGGTCTGATCTAACCAGTGACGGGTTGAACAATGGGACGGAACACCTGTCGCCCATGTTGGTGATGACCAGATCCAATATGTTGTGACCTCTGGTAGGGGAGTTTAGCAGCTGATCCAGGGCATTTGAGTTGATAAATTCCAGGAAGCGCTGAGCCTGGGAGTTTGTACTCAAGTAGTTTTCCCAGTTAATGGTAGGGTAATTGAAATCGCCCAATATCAGGGTGTTTGGTAGGACCTTCATGTTTTCCAGTGTCTCCAGAAGGCGGAGTGGTGGTCCTGGGTCATGGAGGGTGATCTGTAGCAGGCCCTCCTTTTGTGTTTTGGAGCATGTTCTGTGGCTGAAATGTGTGGTATGAGTTGTAGCCCAATAGGCTGGAGTGCTCTCTGGAGCCTTGAACCAGGTTTCAGTTACTGCACAGATGTCGATGTTCTCCATACTTAGGAGTGCTTTGAGCGCATGCATTTTGAGATTTGAACTCCTGGCGTTAAGTAGCATAACCCTCATTATTTTACTTGGAAAGACCAGGCCAACTCCTACTAGCACTGGATGGGATATCCTAGTTCTCTTAATGTAAAAGCACAAAAAAGAGTGCTTGAGAGTGCATGCTACCACAAAACAACTTTAACAGACTATCTAGACAAGGCAATTTCAGGTCAGTCAGACCACTAGCAAGACAGTCCATGCATATGCAGTAATTCCAACCTTAAATACAGATAAATGCACAAATAAAACAATAAATAAAGTGGGTAATCATTAAATAGCTTCTGGAAATGTAATTTTTAAATACAGGTACTTAGCTTGTGCATGGATGGCACATGATGCAAAAAAATTACTTCAGATGCAGAGGCAAGGACACCAAGCATTACAAAGCTCTGTGGGAATCAGCATAGAGACTCAAAAACATGTTAAATTTATACAAGCACTTAAAACAAAGGAAACTATGTGGAATTCCCTTAGCAGGGCCAAAATTGCCGGACTACAGCAATTAGGTGCCAACAAAAACACAAAGTAGCAAATTACACAGTAATATTGCTAGTAAAGCTTCTCCTAAGTACAGTTCTCAGCAAATGACAAACAGTATAATACAAAGCAGCAGATTACACAGCAACACTGCCAGTAAAACTTCTGAAAACTACAGTTTTCGGCAATCAGTAAACAGCACAATATCAGGGTACTTGAAAGTGATTTAAAGTGCAAAAATCAGCAGATAAAGCAGTTAAATGAAGTGCAAAATTGTAAAATAATATTTAATCTGCCAAGCATGGCACAGGATTAATTCAGGACCCCTCAGAGTGTGAAAAGGATGTTAGGCAGATGAAGCTTTGTAAAAAATGATGATTTGTAGTAAGGGAGGACAGCTCATGAACAATACTTGTTTCCTGAGTGGGCTGTCAGTATTATGGATCTATGCAAAACAATGAGTGGGAAAAGTACTTAATTAGCTTACACAACTGACAACAGCAATCAAAGGGGAAGGAGGGAAATTGGTAGTCAGATGACCACAAGGGGTAAAATCTAGAGACACTGGCATTTAAAATATTAACAGCAAAAGGGTAGGAGGGCCTGGGGAAAGTTCATGCTGATGTAAGAAGCAGGACAAATCAGACACTACAGCTTGCTGACAACAGCATATCAGGTCAGCATGTGAGACAAAGGGGCAAGGAAAATGTTTTGGTCTAGTGATATACAGTCTTAATTAAACAAAGATCTGGATAGCATCCAATCAGTAAAACAGATCAGAACAAACCAGGAAATAGTATCACTTGTGTCTAATGGTTCTAACCACTCCCTGGTCCAAGTAGTGATGTTGGTGCTGTGACATGAAGGCACTTACGTAAATAGTCATTGCTGGTGTCTACTGGCTCCACCCACCTACTGATCCCAGAAATGATGATGATGATTTGACATGAAGATACTTAAGTAAATAGTCATCCCTGACATCTAGTGGCTTTGCACACCCCATGATTCCCCAAAGTGATGTCAGTCCCATGGCATAAAACATGAAAACACTTAAGTAAATAGTCATTCCTGGTGTATAGTGGCTCCACCCACCCCTGATCCCCATAATGATGTCTGTGCCATGACGTGAAGGCACTTAAGTAAATAGTCATCACTGATGTCTAATGGCCCCACTCACCTCCTGATCCCTGTAGTAATGTTGTTGCCATGACTGCAATCCTTTCTAACTTTGTATTTGATTTTGCAGAAGAAGCAAACGGCAATTTTATAGTTTAGGCCCAGCATCTTTATTGCCATGACATTTAATTCCATGGAAAGCATTTACAAAGAAAAAGAAGGGTGACTGCAGTGTTTCAAGAAGAAGAAGATCATTTATTTAGTTATATTAATGGTGGATCAGTAGCACGGTTCTTATGATACTTGTAATTAATACCTGTCCGTGTAGAACAGACAGGCTTCTGCAATGTTTTTCCAATGCCTCAGCCTGCAGATGAATAGTGGGAACAGTTTCAGATGTTTATTTTGTCAATCCCCCCCTTTGTACTGTACATTGCACAATGGAATGATTTAACAGATAGGCGATAACATTCAGAAGCAATGATGACTACAAGGCATAGCTCTCTACATCTTAGTTCAAAAAATCTGGACAAAGCCTAAAATAATGGAGGGATAAAGGTCCAAAAAGGGATAGATTTTCAATGCTGTTCTTATAAACTTAGAAGGTTGGTAGGACAACAAGATTTGGGCTAGCATGCATTTTACGAAGGATATGAAGTCTGAAACACAAATGACTGTCAATCTTCAGTGATTTAAAACAAAACCATAAATTTTATGAGGAGCAGACCAAAAATATATGTCAAAAATCTGGACAATTTGTTAAAATTTGGCCAGATGAGAGGTATGCTACAAGGTGCACAAACGTGGGTAGTATGACACACTTTAAAGGACATGAAGTAAGTTTGTGAATGGACAACAGTCACTAAAACATTCCTTTTCTCCTTTTCTTCTAAGCTACAAGAAAAAAGTACTGAAGGAAAAAAGCATCCTCTTGAGTACCAAGGTATAATGACATCTCAGCTAGTAACACCCTGGTTGCCACCAAAGTGAAGCACCATCAAACTTTTCATCCATGGTAGGTTTAAGACTAAAACAGGGTAAGTCTCAAAATTCTCGAGGCAGAAAGGGTATTTTTCATTAGTAAGTTAGTAAACTATACTTCCAAATTGGTTTTGGGCTATTTAGGCAGTACCCTATATATATTATTTTTCTTTTTTATGCAGGTTTCCTTACTTGAAGGAATAATGTTTTACAAATATGCCTTACTTTCTTATAACTCAGAAGGCTAGATAAAAGGCCTTTTCTACAAAGGCACCACAGAGTCTGCTGTTTTAGTTCATTTATTAAAAGGGGTCATAGATTTTCTTGTTAGGGTAAGTTGCTTGCTCAGGTAACATAAGTGTGACAGAAAAATTTAAGGGTGTCATCCAGGCTAGTGGGTAACTTAATGGTGACTGTGACTGTATACATAACATATTCTAAATGTGTCTGAGAATATGTTGAGATTTCAGACAGGAAATAGTTATTTACACCCCCTGACTGGAGTTCTAGTGCAATAGTTAGGGTTATGACCATCAGATGTGCTTTGAAGCTTAATAAAACACAACTGTACCACCATTCTTTCTTTCTTTCTTTTGTCTTTTCCCGGTTAGGGGTCGCCACAGCAGAACTCCGGTCCGCTAATGATTGGCAGTAGATTTTGACGTGCTGGCTTGCCGGGCCTAACGCACAACCTTCAATGAAGGAATGCCCATTCACGCATGTCGCCACACAGAAGACGCTCTAACTGAGAATCGAATGGGCAACGTCTAACTGTGAGGCAACAACGCTACCGCAGCACCACCACCATATTATTTAAAATTATCTGAACTAAACAAGTATCAGTTCAGAAACAGTTACGGTAGATCTCAAATGTAGCAAACAGGAATGTTGTTTATTTGGAATCCCTATTCTTAGAACCACAGTGGTTTTATTACAAAGTAGATGTCTTTAATGGGCTTGACATCTTATAGTGAAAGGGCCCAGAGATGACTGGCAAAACAAAAGGGCCCTATGGATTAAGCAACCATGATGCATGTAACAGGACCCTAAGTTACAAAGTTACTAAAAATGGGGCAGATGCATATGAACTGGACTGATGGAGATATTAAGGAGTTAGGTTAAAAAAAAATGCAAGCCAGACATATCCCTAATGCAGCCCCATAAAATAGCAAAATTAACTAAAGTTGGATGCTGATGAAGACCACCCTAATATAGTATAATATAGCAGGAAGAAACTGAGCATTATGGAAAGTGCAAGTTCAGTGGGATATATCATTATCTCGCTCTGTGTTAGATGTACTGCATTGCATAAGCCATTGTAAACATCAATTGTGAACAGCAGTGAGAGGAAGCTGTCACAGATGTATATGTGCTGCATATTAAGTTGGCCAAAGAATAAAGTATAAGAAAAAATCTAGGGTACTGTGTCAACGATACTGAATGGTTTCCCATAAGACACATGATGAGGAATTAGTTTCAGTAATATCAGGTAGACCCCTAAATATATATACATACATATATGTGTATATATATATATATATATATATATATATATATATATATGTTTTTTTTAATATATATATATATAGAGAGAGAGAGAGAGAGAAAGGGATGTTTGTGTGTGTGTGTAAGTCTAAACATCAGTAGATCTACACTAAAAATTTAATGTAAAATGTCAAAAATAAACCCCTAATGTGCATGCTGTGAAGTAAAACAAAACTTCTGTTTTTTTGGAAGGGGAGCAGGCCCCCCAGCACCGCATGGTAATAATGAATTTGTGCCGACAAACAGATATTGACTTTTATGCCACACTCTGCTAAAAGAAGTACATCTGTATCTATCTGTCTGTCTGTCTATGTACATATTGATATAGACATTTAGGGCTCCATTCAGTTGGTCTAATTACAGACGATAAGCACTACATCAAATAATGTATATTTTTTGACCATGTGCATTATGTCTTGTGACAGTAGTGTAAGTGAATCTTGTATTAGATTGATTTACACAGCTACAGGTATGCTGTACTGCAGGTGATATTTGCGAGACTGCACACAGTGTATTATGAGCTCTTTCCTCTTTGTTATGCAGTCTCAAATTTGGGATATATAATTAGCCAGATGTCTGGCAGATGCAGGCATGCACTGTTTTCTTTTTTTTCTTTTTTCATCACTTTATTTGCATTAGATTAAATGGTTTTAGATATACTGAAGTTAGAAAGGTGGCACAGTGGTGCAGAGGTTAGTGTTGTCACCTCATAGCAAGAGGTTCTCCAGTTCAATTCTCAGCTGGGGTGCATTCTGTGCAGAGTCTGCATGTCTTCCCTGTGATCATGTGTGTTTCCTGCAGGTGCTTTGGTTTCCTCAAACATTCCCCCAAGACATGCTGGAAGGTTGACTGGACATTCTAAATTGGATTTGAGTGTGTGCATGTGTGTGCCTTCTGAGGTAGGTTGGACGCTGGGCTGGCAACTCAACACCATAAAACTCTACTGCCACTCGTTCTGCAGACTGATGATCTGCTGTGGTGACCCATAATGAGAGCAGCTGAAAGGAGAAGAAGAGAAGATGTATTGAAGTTAGACTGAATTAGTTTCATAGGTTCATAGGTAAGCACCTTACCACTATGGCAACCCATATATGTATATACATATAAGTATATATCTATATATATATATATATATATATATATTTATATATATCTATATATCTATATATATATCTATATATCTATATATCTATCTATATATATATATATATATATATATATATATATATATATATATATCTATATATATATATATATATATATATATATATATATATATATATATATATATAGTTCCTTCACAAAGTCGAACGTCCACAATCTCGAAAGTCATATGTCCGAGACCATATGCTCGAAATTGTAGAAGCTCGACTCTGTGAATGGGGAATGGCATACAGCACAGAACAGCAGATTTCCCTTTCTGCGCTGTAGTGTGATCTCAGAGTTGGAATAGATAAGTAGCGGGGGGGTAAGGGGGTTGCATGGGGGCTTGCCCCCCTGCAGAAACACTTTGTTGTGTTACATCTTTCTTTTTTTAGCTCCCTTTCACGAAGTTGAGCTTCAGAAACACGAGCATATGGCTTCGGCCATATGCATTTCAATATGCTAGAGTGTGTGTGTGTGTGTGTGTGTGTGTGTGTGTGTGTGTGTGTGTGTGTGTGTGTGTGTGTGTGTGTGTGTGTGTATAGACATAGATGTAGATATATACAGTGCAATGAAAAAGCATTTGCCACCTTTCTGATTTCTTATTTTTTGTATGTTTGTCACACTTAAATGTTTCAAATCATCAAACAAATGTAAATATTAGACAAAGATAACCCAAGTAAACACAAAATGCAGTTTTTAAGGGATGATTTTAGTTACTAAGGAAAAAAAAACTATCCAAAACCTACATGACCCAATGTGAAAAAGTAATTGCCCCCTAAATGTAATAGCTGATTGTGCCACCCTTAGCAGCAACAACTGCAATCAAGCATTTGCGATAACTGGCAATGAGTCTTTCACATCGCTGTTGTGGAATTTTGGCCCACTCTTCTTTGCAGAATTGTTTTAATTCAGCCATATTGGAGGGTTTCCGAGCATGAACTGCCTTTTTAAGGTCATGCCACAGAATCTCAATTGGATTCAAGTCTGGACTTTGACTAGACCACTCCAAAACCTTCATTTTGTTCTTTTTAAGCCATTCAGAGGTGGACTTGCTGGTGTGTTTTGGATTATTGTCCTGCTGCAGAACCCAAGCGCGCTTCAGCTTGAGGTCACAAACTGATGGCCAGACATTCTCCTTCAGGATTTTTTGGTAGAGAGCAGAATTCATGGTTCTGTCAATCACAGCAAGTCATCCAGGTCTAGAAGCAGCAAAGCAGCCCCAGACCATCACACTACCACCACCATGTTTGACAGCTGGCATGATGTTCTTTTTCTGAAATGCTGTGTTACTTTTACGCCAGATGTAACTGGATGCACACCTCCCAAAAAGTTCAACTTTTGTTTCAGCCCACAGAATATTTGGGTCTATATATATATATCTATATTATATGCTCGAAAGCAGACAATATCGAAGTTGATATTGTTGATATGAAAATAACGAAAGTGCACATCGAACGTGTAAATGGAAATCTCCATAAG
>NC_056735.1:1772459616-1772539616 GCF_019279795.1 Protopterus annectens | reverse complement strand
TTGTATATATGGGTGAGGCATAGAGGAGAGGAGAGATTACATGAGCATGAGCAATAGTTATTCTAGCTGAAGGAGAAAGGAAGGGTTTGATCCTGTAGAGAGAGCCAAGTTTTCTGTTAACAGTTTTTAGAGTATTATTGATATGGATGTCGAAGTTGAGGTTGTCATCTATGGTGATGCCTAGTAGTTTGGTTGTAGGTTCAGAAGATACGAGAGTACCATTGTTGGATGTTACAGTGAAATCTATTGGGGAGGACCTATGTGTAGGAGTAAAAAGGAGGAGTTTAGCTTTTTTGGGGTTCAGGAGGAGACAGTGATGTGTAAACTATTGTTCAACTGTATTAAACACTGTTTGGGTAAGGGAGTGAAGTTCAGATGTGATTGAGGATGAGTATATAAGAGTGGAGTCATCTGCATATTGGATGCATGTAGCTTGAGGGATTGCTAGGTGAAGGTCATTGATAAATACAGAAAAAAGTAAGGGTCCTAATATGGACCCTTGCGGGACACCAAGGTTAACAGGCAGGTGGGTAGATAGAATATTGTGCCAAAGAATGGCCTGTTGTCTGTTTTCTAAGTAGGACTTGAACCATTTTATAGCAAGTTCATCTAGTGACAGGGATGTAAGGATATTTAAAAGTATCTGTTGATTTACCATAACGAATGCCTTGGACAGATAAATAAACAATGCAGAGGAAAGCATATTGTGGTTGCGTTTTTTGCTGATACAGTCAGTAAAAGAGAGGAGGGCAGTAGTAGTGGTGTGTGAAGGTCTGAAACCATGTTGACAGCTGGATAGTAAATTATTTTGGATTAGGTGGTCTAGCATTTGCTTGTGGATACATTTCTCCATGATCTTTGCCAAAGGAGAAAGTAGGGCTATGGGACGGTAGTTGGAGAGTTCAGTAGAGCTTCCGCCTTTATATAGGGAGATAATATGGGAGACTTTCCAGATACTTGGGATGTGTCCTTCACTGATGGTTCTATTGATCAGGATGGAAATGGGATAGGCGATGGATTTAGCTGCCTTTTGTAGATATTCAGCAGGTAGTTGGTCTGCTGAAGGAGAGGATGGTTTCAGGATATAAATGGGATAGGCGATGGATTTAGCTGCCTTTTGTAGATATTCAGCAGGTAGTTGGTCGGCTGAAGGAGAGGATGGTTTCAGTTTTTGGATAAAGGTAAGAATGTATGTTGTTGGGACTGACTGGAAGAGAAATGGAGGGGGTCGGGTAGAGTTTGAGTTAGATATAGGAAAGCCTTGAGGTGATAACTGACTGGAAAGTGTTTGAATGGCTTAAGTAAAAAGGTATTAAAGGCATAGATTGACCTGGGTGTAATAGTTGGTTAATACTTGCCCAGAACTTTTGGGGTTTATTATGGTAAGTTTGCTGGAATTGTAGGTAGTAGTTTCTTTTGTCAGAGAGTATAGATTTTTTTAGTGTCATTTCTCAGCTGTCTGAAATTTTGTTGGTCTACTGGGTTTTTAGTCATTCACCATTTATTCCAGTATTTATTTCTAAGATGGATTTTTTTGCTTGGTTTCTTTTGAAAGCCATGGGGCGGATTTAGTTCTGATTCTGACAGAGCGGGTAGGAGCATGGGGGTCAAGTATAGCCAGGCAGTTAGAGTTAAAGTATTTAACAGCCTCCTCCAGTGGGACGTATTTTAAGGGAGACCAGTTACATGCTTTTAGTTTAGTTTTGGAAGAGATCAGGGTTAAAGTTTTTTTTGGTTCGAATTGTCTTGCAAATGGTTGGAACGGGTAGATTGGTCTTATGCCTGATGATGTAGGTGAGTGAGTGGTCACTCACATCATCAGGGAGGGTTCCAGCTTCATATGTCTGGGGAAGATTATTTATGAGAATCCAGTCTAAGGTACTTTCTTTCTTATTAGGCTTGTTTATCCTGGTAGGGGAGGTAATGGTTTGAGAGAAACCGAATAGGTTAATATGGGTGGTAGAGTGATTACCGCTGCAACATTTCCAATTAATGTTGAAATCCCCCAGGATTATGGTTTCTTGGGGCAAATTCTGAGACAACCAGCAGAGGATATCTCTATGGTGGCACTGTTATTGCCAGGAGGTAGACAGATACAGATAATATAAATGGATTTGTAAGTGTTGATTTGAAGTTTGGAAATAAGAATTTCAGCATTAGAGGTTAGAGGTGGTTTATAATCATAGGTAGTAATTTGTAGGCCTGATTTAAATAAGATAGCAATCCCACCACCCTTCTTAGCTACACGGTCAAGTCGCAAGATATTATAGCTGGGTGGGATGACTTAATTGTCTTTAGTAACAGGTTTTAACCAGGTTTCTGTTAAACATAGAATGTGAAAGGAGTAGACTTCTAAGAGAGAATGGAGCTGTACAGCTTTGTTATTAATACTACGTACATTGAGGTGAGCTATTAAGAGTGAGTTTGTTGGTTTGGTGAGGGAATGAACAGTAGAGGGATTGGGATTGAGGAGTTGAGTGGTAGTAGTAGTTGTTGGGTCTGGGTTTGGGTGAATATCTCCATCTTTTAAAGAGAGGAGTTGTATTTGAAATCTAGGCTCCGTGGATTGACAGTATAGGTTTGGAGATCTCCTGGGGTTGAGAGTGTTGTATCTAATGTGGGCTATTCTATGATATTTAGACAGTAGATAGCTGGGTGTAGATGTTATATTAACATGGTTAGTGAGAATAGGTAGAGAAGGAGAGGTGGTTAGCTTATTAGGGTATTGAAGTTGTGGATTTAATGGGTGTTCATAGGAGGTAAGCAGGTAGGCTAAAGTTAAAGGAAGTAGTAGTATGAGTGAGTAACAGCTGTAAAAGTGCACTGTGGTGTGTAGTTTGTACATTTGGATGGGTTAGGTGTAAGGTTTTTGTTATAGGTAAGGAAGTAAAGAAGGTGTAGATAGGGAGAGGTGGAGGGTGTGGTGGGAGAGGTAGGGAGTGGTAGGTGAAAGGAGGGATAAGGTGGTTGATGGGAAATGTTAATGTTTGTAGAGATTGGTGGGAAAGGGGGAAGGGGTTTGGTTAAGTAGTACAAGAGTAGGAGCCTTGGGGGTGTGGGAATTGGGGATAGGGTAGGGGAGCGTAGTGAGCCCGCAGGGCAAATGGAGCGGGAAGAGACAGGTAATGGAGCAGCTAGAGAAGAAACAATCAGCGATGCTGGTTACTGAAGATAGGTAAGGTACGTCTAAAGTGGGAAAGAGCAGAGATAAGAAGGAGTCTATAAGAAAACAGGAGGGTGCAGACAGTTAAAGTAAAGGGTAAAGTGTAAAGTATCAGAGCAGGTCTAGGACATAAGAAATGTAGAGTAAATAAAAGAAGAATAACAGATGGATAAGCAGGAGAATAAAAGAAGGGATATGGGTGCCACCTACTGGACAGAGCTAGTATTGCAGGTAGTTCTGTATGGAGCTAGCTGGTATCAGACTAGGGAAGGTGGAAGTTAGTAAGAGGGGTTACTATGAGGTGGTGGAGGTATTTTGGTAACAGAGTAGATAGAAGGGGGGTAAAGGCTGCTGGCTGTCCAGGCTCAGCTCGTACTTTTGAACCCCTGAAGCAATAGTGGAGTGTAGTATGCTTTACAGGCAGGACATAGATAACATACTTTCTTTCTTCCTTGAGAGAGGGTGCAGAGAATAGAGGCTGAAAGATGAGACCACAGGTGTTTGGATGGGGTCCTTTGTCACCAGGTAGGTAGTTTCACAGAGATTTAATTGCTAGAACTGCGCAATGGACAGCAGGGTACTTATGGGAGAGAGAGAGACAATAGTGGTGGTGAGTACCAAGAAGTTAGCACATAGAAAGGTAGTTATGGCAATATAATAAAAAGGCATTTCATGAAGACAAGAAATAAAAACAGTTAGCATTTGAGCAGTCACTTATTATTGCTAGAAGCTACCAGTATCACATGTATGCTAGCAGGCAGGCTCAGAATCTACAGTAAGCATTTGTCAAAAGGATTCAGCACCTTCTATAATAAAATACATAGTACACCATTATAAAATGCTGTAAAAATATGCAGTAATTAACATGGACAGCTACATAGGTGCTTTACCCACTAATAATTCCAGTAATGTAGGCTTAGCATTCCACAATTAACATTCGCACATTAGGCTTGTATATCAGTCATAAAGGTAAAAGTAATTATCTTTAGTGATTAGCAACAGAGCACACATTGGATGCTACTAGTTTCCACAGCAGTCTACAAATAACTGATCCATAAGAACCTTATCTGTTATAGTATAATACAGAAATAATTATCTCTGTTGCAGATAGCATGAGGGCTATTAGGATAGGCCTAAAATATGGCTTCAAGGCTCTACAGGACAAGGGAATGTGTAGAGTTGCTCCCTGAGGGTAACATAAGTAGATATAGCTGTTATAGATGCACAACACAGGGTATATAGAACTATATATATCTATATATATATATATATATATATATATATATATATATATATATATATATATATATATATATATATATATATATATATATATATATATGCTATACATATATATATATATATATATATATATATATATATATATATATATATATATATGTATATATATGCAAACACTTTCATTAGGTGATTAACCAAACTATATTCCTAACTCTGGAAGGACTCTGTCCATGAAAGTGATGAGGTAGGTTAATATGGTAATGGTACAGATTTCAATCCAAGAGGGAGGAGACAAAGACAAAACAAAGTGAGATACAAGAGGTAGCAATGTTTTAACAATTACCAAAGCCTAATTTATTCCACGTGATAAAATGTCTGTCATTCTTTAAATACTTCAGAATGGCTCTGTTCTTCCAAATTCAAATGTGTTTGAGGAACTGCAGTAGCAGAAGCTTTTTATCTGGTTTGTTCATAGGTTCATAGACTCAAAGGAAGTTACTATGCTAGTGGTCCTAGAGCCTTTATAAGCCTAGCCCTGTTAATTCTGGGTTGCCCCAATTCTCCATGGTTAGATGGATGGACGTACTTTACAGATCAGCACCGACTACTCCATCTATGATGGACATGGGTACCACCCTATGCTGAATTTGTGATCATCCATCCATTTGTCCAGGTTACGCTTGAATAGGGTCATTGAGGAGCTCTGCTTCAGATGAATTAGAAGTTTATTCCAGAGCAACATACCTGTCTCTCCTGCATGTTCTGTTAATGTGACTGGCAAGTTGAGATCCCCAGAGCTAGTGACTCTAGTGCCATTTGAGTTGCAGATGTGCAGCATTTCCATCTGGTCAGGGTCAGAGACTGCTCTGTAGGCAAGACACAAGTCACCTCTCAGTAGCCTATATGGTATAGAGTACAGTGACATGGCTTTCAGGCTATACATGTAGGTCATGGTTTGGAAGCCCTGTATCTTCTTAGTGAGAAACCTTTGTGGTCTCTCCAGTTGCTGCAGGTGTTTGATGAGATACATGCAGAAGGGAGCACTGTACTCTATTACCAGTCTGATTAGGGATGAGTAAATTGGGTTTATAACATCCTTAGTTCTGGATGAGATGCCTTTACTTACGAGATGCACAATGTGGAAGGCTTTCCTTACCACAATGGAAACCTGGTAGTCAAAGTTCAGATTCCTGTCGACCTTTGTTCCTAGATCTCACACCGCTGGGTTTGAAATTAGAGGGGTGCTGTCAATATTATAACTAGAGCTGAATTCTGCTTTGTCAAAAGGGATAATAATGCACTTTTTTGCATTTAGTTTTAGACCATGTCTTTCACACCAGTCATTTGTTTATGTTGGCCCTGCCTGTAACATGTTAACATTGTTGGGGTAATCAATGAATGCACCTAGTTTACAATCACCAGTGAACTTAGTAAGCCAAATGCCATTTATTTTAGCCTGTACTTCTGAGAAATAGATTCCAAATAGTAAAGGACCTGGTATAGATCCTTGTGGTATGCCAAGGTGACAGGTCTACTGGTAGAGGTGGAGTCACCAACTTTCACAGTATGTGTTCTGTCGATGAGCCAGTTAGCTACCCATCTAGTGATGTTAGGTTTAACACCTAGCTGGAAGAGTTTTTCAATGATACCTTTGTGGGGGACTTGTGTCAAAGGCTTTGGCTACTTCTAAATAGGCAGCATACACTGCCTTATCTTCATCCAGGGCTTTGTTGACTTTCTTGAAGAAGTCAACCAGGTTCAGTAATTATGCTCAACCCTTAACAAAGCCAAACTGGTTTGGGTCTAGATTCTGAAGGTCACCTATGTCCTTGTTGATAAGGGCCATGATGCTCCTTTCCATGGCCTTGCAGATGAGGCTGGTAAGACTTATGGTTCTATAGTTCCCAGGGTCGGTTGATGCCCCCCCTTTATGCAAGGGGATTACTGTTGCTGTTTTCCATTCTGCTGGTACAAAGCCAGTTCTCAGGCTATGTTAAAGAGAATGGCAAGTGGGTCAGCTAGGTCCTGTTTTAGATTGCGTAGTAAGCAACATGGAATGTTATCTGGTCCCATTGAGGCCATGGTTTTGGCCTTGGAGAGCTCAGATATGACTTGATATCTAGACATATTAGGTAGAGAACTGGTGTCAGGTATGCTTTTGGGTATGGCTGGTGGGGATGGGGATGAAGGTTGCACCAACTCTGCCAGCTAGCAGTTTGGCAATTTCCTCCATTATAGTGTGAGTAGTACCATCTACTACCAATTCGGCACATAGCTGGGCATTCCCTTTTAGATTTCGGATGTTGTTAAAAAATGCTTTATGATTGTGTTTGGCTAGGGATGCTATTTTAGCTTCATAATTATCTTTAGAGGACTTTACAAGACTTCTGATTTGCTAGTTCAATCTGTGGAGGGAACTCTTCCTCTGCAGAGGCAGTTGCCTCTTGTTCTTGGACATCAGTTTCTCCCTTTTGTTATACAATCTGTTTATACTAGATGTCCATCAAGGAGGCTTGCTTTTTTTTGGGAGGGCCTGGTTTTAATATGATCAGGTACAGCCACATCTATACTATTGCTAAGATGATTATACAGGACATTTGTAGCCATCTCTGTAAATAGGAGTCATTATTGCCTGTGATTATAGGGGGTATAAAACTTTTTAGACCATCACTTAGTTGGCTGTAGTTTGCTTTTGAGAAGTTCCTTAGTTTGTTGGCTCCTTTGGGGATGTGGGGTCTAATAGTTACTTCATATGAGACTGATTTATGGTCTAACCTTACCAGGGAGGGCATCACACAGAGGGCAGTGCATTGACCACTCATGTTGGTGAGTGCTTTGTCAAGGACATTACACGCTCTTGTGGGAGTGCAGACTATTCCAGAGCATTTGCATTGACAAAGTCCAGGAACCTCTGGGTGAGCATGTTTGAGCTTGTGTATGTTAGCCAGTCAATAAAGGGATAATTGAAATCTCCCATGACTAAGATGATGGGCTTTGTGAGGAGTGACTCCAGTAATTCCAGGAAAGCACTGTACTTTTCTTGGTTCATGGATGGGGGACCTAGAGCTAGTAATGATGTAGTACAGTGTTTTGCCTATAGTTAATTAGGCATGGAGTAGTTTAAGAGAGTCATACTGTTTGACCAGTTCGGAAATGTACTTGGCTTTAATGAAGATGGATACACCTCCACCTTTGGTTCTTTCATGTTCATTCTGAGGTCTGAATGTGTGTAAGGCATTGTAGCCTTGCATAGCTGGAGTGCTCTCTGTGGCCATGAGCAATGTTTCAGTGACTGCATAGACATCAGCATCTTCAAGGTGAGGAGTGCTTCCATGGAATGCAGTTTCATGTTTAGACTCCTAGCATTAAGCAGCAGAACTTTGAGTTTGTCTCAAGTAGATTTTGCTCTGCGGGAAATTTTGTCATTTGGACATTGCCTAAAAAAGGCACTATGGGGGAGACAAGTACTTTAGCCTTGGGGAGACAGGTACAGACCATCTCTGGCAAAGCAGTATTGCCTGTCGAGCGTGTCTTCCCAGGCTGACAAATACTGGATTCCCCTGGAATGACACCAAAAGCTAAGCCAATTGTTGAAGTCAATCTTTTTTTATTTATATTGTGGCATCATCCTGTGTGAAGGTAGAATGCTGCTTACAGCTAGAGTCATACATGCCTAGGTCACATAATCTGTGAGTTCAGTCATGTCTCTCTCTTCATATCATCGCAGGAGGTACGTCTCATGTCATTCACCCTAACATAGACTCTGACAACAGTATTTGTTGTTGAGTGACCTGAGTGCATGCGTCATCTGACGGATGCTGGCACCCAATAGGCAGCTGACTGTGACCTTCCACTTGTCCAGGCTGGTGAAGGGGGCATCTGTGTCTCACTATGGAGTCACCTATGACCAAGACATTAGGTTTTGGGGTGTTTTTCCTTAGGGGCTTATTTGGTGAGACACTGCTATGTGTGTTGTTATGTGCAGTGGTTTCTATACAAGTTGAGGTGTGTGCAGATAATTTGCGCTTGGAAGTCTCTGATCTTTAGTAGGCTTCTCATGAGTATCTCCGTGTATGTGGGTTTATGTGTTGTGTCCTAAACTTGTGTGAGAGGTGAAGATCATCAGCTGACAACCTGTTTAATGTCTTGTTTTTGTTATGTAAGAGGATTGTTTCCAAACTGATAGTGTAATTACATCTCTCACATACAGTATTTGTTTAAGTGCTAAATGATTGTCAGTATACATGAGGCAATTACAACATTGCCTCAGGATGCCCAAGTCAATCAGGCTGACCGAAGAATTGGTTGGAAAGTGACCATCCATAATGGCAGGTTTATAACTTAGCATTGTTGGGGAGTGGGTTAGATCAGTTCATGATGTAGGAATAAAAGAGGGGGTTTATTCTGTTGATCTTTTAGGGTGAAGAGCTGTGGCGATGGTGTTCAGTGTGAAGTTGACTTGCCTACAGATCAACAGGGGACTTGGGAGGATTCTACTAACAGCCATAAGGGAAAATTTAAGGTTCCAAGCATTTGCATCTATACAGGGCAGAGCTAACCTTCATTGTGTGATGCACAGCTATGTGCAAACACGAGGCTTAAATGCAGGTGAAGTTCAAAGGTTTTAAGACAAACTAGCAATGGGAAAACCCCAAACTGAGACTTTCTCCAGCAATCCTCAACTCAGATGGACCTGAGCAACACATTTCTGCCACAAGGGTGCAGGAAGGCCCTCGTAATGTAAGATGACTGGTTTAGGGCACAAGGATACCAAGGTGTCTAGATTCAGCAAGTGTGAATCTAGCCTATGCTATATAAGGCAATAGTACAGAATTTCAAAGTGCAGAAAAATATGCAGACACAATCAGCAAAAATGAAACAGCAATTCAAATAAATGCAGTTAAAGTGCAATACAGGCTTTGACTATATTTATTTTTCAGTTGTTTGCAGTGAATGCCTTGGATTTCAGTTCAGATGCACTCCCATTCTGTGGCTAAAGTCACCAAACTCTGAGCAGCTCATGTTATCTGCTCTTGCAGATTTGCACTTCTTAGTCTGCTTAAAGACATATCTTACATCTGCTTTTCAGTAACTGAAGGTTTCAGAAACATTATTTTTAAAACGCTGAGGAAATGATAAACATCATTTCTGATTTGGGGTTACAAATGAGGGGGGAAAGAAAGAATCCATCACTGGTTTTCATGAAAGGTGGTGTGACTTCATCGACTTAACAATCCACAGTGAAATTAAAATGGAAAGACAGAGAAAGATACTGGTACAAGAAAATCAACGGGTGATGATGTTTGGACAGTGAGGCGTGGATGCTGTTAATTATAAAGATGACTAACAGTATAACATATGGACCCAATGACCTCTTCAGGTACTGAGCAGATGAAGGAGATTAGTGCCTGAGACGGCTTTTAAAGCTGAAAATTGATAATTGGTCAGAAAACAGGGACAAAGTGAATGCATAGACTAACTACATAAGTCCAAGTATACAAGAAGAAAATACTGAAATGTATGACAGAAGAGCTGAATTTGAGATTAGGGATGTTACAGATAAAAGGTTCTTTGATTTTAAAATGATACCATATTCCAGAAAATGAAAGAAAGTTTGCAGCTAGGAATAAGAAAATTAGCCATAAAGGGTTAATCCAGGTTTTAATGATAACATAGTTAAAGAGGCTGGAGGCTATAAAACATGGTAATTTATACAATGCCTCATGAATCAGTGGTGGATGCTATATGTTCTGACTGACCTACTCATAAGGTGCTTTATGCTATCACAAGTAATTGTCTGGATCTCAAATACTATTACTGGCTAGAAATGGCTAAAATGTTTTTTTCATGCTTTAGTATAGCAAAGACTGAGTGAATTACACAACACATGAGCAAAGCTAACAGGAAAATGGATGATAAAGAGCTTTGTGGCATTCTTGATAGATATCTGTATACATCTATCTGCCTATCTAGCTAGCTACGTACATATTTTATATATATGTGTGTATATATATATATATATAGACAGAGAGAAAGGGGGGAATGGAAATAAAAGGCAGCAAAGACACCAGTCTTAAAAAAAGAGAACAGTGTTTATTATATTATAAAAAGGGATTTAAAAAGTGCTGGCTGTTCTCAAATGAAAATTTTAGGTCCAACAATAAGTTCATATCCAGTACCTTTGAAACATTTCCATAGTGCAGGGTTATGGTCTGTTTCAGAAATTTATTTCTCTCTCTCTCTCCCTCTCTCCCACACATAAGTCCAGAATCCTTTAAAAAGAATGTCTGCTAGCTTCCTCTTGATGTTTTTTTCCAACTTAATCTTTCTTACTTCCAAAATCAAACCCTCCTTCACAAATGGCAAACAAAGTCCACATAGTCTTTCCTCAACCTTTCTTCTTTAAATCTTTAAGTATTTTATTAAGTTAACCTGCTCTGGCTAATACAGCAAATTCTGTCTCTGCTCTTAAAGGAACAGCTTTAGCTATAGATATATACAGAAGAATAGTTAAAGCACAGGAGTACAGCTAGATCATGAATTTGAGTCAATGCTCTGTGGAAGTCTGACCATTACGAAGAAAGAACTGAAGGCAAGAAAGCAGTTGTGATCTTATGTTAACAACTGCGTGCTATGATGAGGACAGCAAGAGGGGCTAATGACAGGAGTCCTACTAAAATATTTTCTAGGGTCATCAGTGTTTTGGATCCTTTAGGGTATCATCGAGCCTCTAGCATTTTCTTAATTTAGCAGTTTGGTGCAAGGGGTCATCAAATATTGTAATTTTTCACACAAGACATAGGGAACTCGGTAGTGGCAAAGGTACACAAAATGGAGTGCGAAGCAAAGACATCCCAGGCTGTGTACTACATGAACTGCAAAATGAACTGGCACCTCTCCTAAGTGTCATGTTTAATCATAGACTGACTTCAAGCTTTGTGCCCACTGAGTGACACGCAGCTACAGTTAACCTACTCCACAAGGAGGGATCCACCTTGGATCCCAGGAACTACCGCCCCATCAGTCTGACGAGCCTGATCTGCAAGGCCATGGAATGTATTATCATGGAACTTGTAAACAAAGACATTGGCAACCTTCAAACACTGGACCCCATGCAGTTTGAGTTCGTGAGGGGGCAATCTTGTCTCCTGAACCTGACTGACTTCTTTGAATCAGTCTCCAGAGCCGTGGACAAGGTTAAGGTGGTCCACACAGCCTATCTAGACCTTGCCAAGGCCTTCGACACCATCCCCCACTCTGGAATCATAGATAAACTTTCTAAGCTGGGCATTAATCCCTACATCACTTGATGGGTTGCCACTGGCTTACTGACAGAACCTACACTGTAAAAGTAGCCAACTCCAAATCCAGCTCCAGACAAGTGACAAGCGGAGTACCTCAGGGTTCAGTCCAGGGACCGCTCTTGTTTGGCATCTACTTCTCTGATGTACAGGCCAACAATAAGGGACTCTGGCTAACAAAGTTCTCAAATAACTGCAAACTGGGAGCCATTATTGAATCCCCACATGATGTGGATATTCTACAAAAGGGCCTTACAGAAAGAGATGCTTGGTGCCAGAGCCATGGGCTCAAGGTCAGTGTCAAGAAATGTATAATTATCTACTTTGGGAAAAAACATGTACCCGTGAATTATCACATAGGTGGCAGTACACTAAACACCGAAAGTGTGATAAGAGACTTAGGGACACAGGTGAACAGTGGTCTCACCTTTGATAACCACATCGCCACAACAGTCAGGAAATCCTTCTATGTGGCACACCTCATCACTAAGGGCTTTTCATCCAGAAAAACGGAGGTCATTGTCCCACTGTACTCATCCCTCATTAGACCCATTATACCTCTCAAGATATCTTCAACTGCTGGAAAGGCCACAGAAATACCTCACTAAAAGAATCACAGGCCTAAAGCAGATGCCCTATGCTGACCATCTAAAAAAACTCCACCTATACTCTGTCACATATCATCTACTCAGAGGCAATCTCTGCTTAACATACAAGGTCATGTCAAACCCAGGGCTGTTGGACATGCTACACTTAAAGAAATCCCAATCCCTCAGAGACACATGCTCCAGGGATCTAAACATTGTCATCACAATGAACAAAACATGCTGGAGGGATAGGTTCCTGACCCAGAGACTCCCCAGACTCTGGAATAGACTGCCCATACATGTCAAGCAGAGTGCCTCTTTGGCCCTCTTCAAAAGGAACCTTGATGATTGGATGGGAGATAGGAAATTCACCCCAGGGATCACGTCAGTTGCCCTGCTAGACAGGGGTCACCCCAGGGATCACATCAGTTGCACTGCTAGACAGGTGTCCAGGGAAGTAAATACTGTGGGAAGAAATAGCCAGGGAAATGTTATGGCTAGGCTAGTATAGGCCCTAGGGTCAAAAGCCTAGTACCAACCTATGAACCTATAAACCTATAAGAATAGCCAAAGGAAGTATAGAGAACATGTTATGCACTGTAACATAATCAATTTTCATTTAAAACTGGGAAGTCAAATAAATAGGTTAACAAAGTTTAAATCTCATTGCTCAACTTACATTGTTGCATGAGGGGGATGTACAGACAAATACAACGGAGATGAAATAAACAATGCACAGAGCATAGTGTTTGCACAGACAATGAGAGACAGTGTTTATATAGTAAGATGCCTGAATGATTAATAAAATGGCAATATAAAACAAGTACATCACAACAGTGTTGGGCATTATCAGAAATAAAATGGAGAAAGCAAAGTATGGAGCTATCTATAGGCAGAACACCGACTGCATATGTAACAGTGATTTATTAAGGATCAGATTTAATTGATGGTTACATTCATGGCTATTATGTCTAGCTAGTTACTGGAGAAAGTTGAAGCAGCAATCTGCAGAAGAGCTTGGACTGAGTGACAATAAATCAACATTAAGAAGTATTAAGCTGAGCATCTTAGAAGAATCATGTTGAATTAACATCTAAATGGATGTTCCTACTAAGGTGAAGAAAACAGAAAAGACTGTCAGTATGTAATTTCTGATAAATATTCATTTCAGTCAAAGCAGTAAGACAAAAGTCAAAACAGAAAAAAAATATGAGGCTACTTAGCAAAAGGGCCAGAACATATACAAAAAGATGCATGATTTCCAGATGGCACACTGTAACAGAGTCAATACATCTATCTGTACCACCAGTAACCATATTTTGGGAAAGATGTGGGAACAAGATGATGCAACTACTGGCCAAATGTCATACTTCAGAAGGGTATTGAATTAACAGCTGACTTCACAATCGTTGCTGGAAGCAGTGGATGAGGGAGACAGGAAAAAAGGCATGATGAAATGGAGGAGTTGAATGAAAGGGAAAGACAGGAACAGGACATTTAGGTAAATAAGACATAGGAAGCATGTTGCTATAGTGAAATTATCTTTCATGTGTTAGCACTTTAAATTTTTGATAGGTGCCATCTCTTTCTGAGTTTATTATTATTATTGATTTATTTATTTACTTGCTGTATTTCTATCACAGCTGGCCATTGGCTCTATTACCTTTACCTATTTGCTCCATGCAAGACATCTCTAGGCCAGATATGGGTCCTATGATCTAATTTTTCTTCCTTAATCAGCTAAAGTTTTCCTCTTTGGCAAGAGTCAGATAGTAAAGAGTAGTCTAGCTTCCCATTCCAGTTGACAAACTATACTCCTACTTTAAAGCAACCTCACTCCCCCATGAAGTGTCCCACTGCATCCTGACTTCCTCAGTCAGTGCACTCTAGCAGTGTGTTGTCAGTAGGCCAAATCTCCTCTGGTACAAAACCCTCTATCTATTGATCAAGCAGAGAGCCAAATCCTCCCCTTTTCCTCAGGGTGGGTGAAATGGCTGTAGTCTCTGATTCCTCTCCTCTTTTGTCAGCTCTGTCTGGTGTCCAGACAATTAAACCAACGCAGACTGTCTTGGCCATGGTCCGGATTTCATCTCTGTACTCCACTGGGGCTGATTAACTATTCTTCAGTTTATGTGATATCTGATGAAAGGGTGAAAATAACAAAGACTGTAGTGATGAGCAGATGCCAGGAATTCTCTTCAGTGTGTCATCTTGGTAGCTTTCTGTCTGTTAGAAATTATTTTTTTGACTGAACGTGTATCAGTCTTTCATAAGGGAAGTAAAGCAGCAATGCTTCTCATGGTTAGTGTATTACTTATGTTTTAGGGTGGGCTTTATCAGAGGACTTTATTGTTTGTACAGAGAACAAATGGCTTTTACACCTTTGTATACTTACGTTAGTACCCTGTACAATGAAATCAAGATGTTATTGTTTTTCTCATGTGTCTAAATTTTTATCCTTCTCCACAAACACAAACACATGCACATGAGTGCATGCATACACACACACACACACACACACACACACACACACACACACACACACACACACACACAAACATAAAACCAAAATGCTATATAAGGTGTTTCAGAAAATATTTCCTTACCCCTGAGTCGTTTCAGTCTTTGTTCTCTTCTTCTTCTCCTTAAGATCATCAGAAGAACAAAAAGCAACAAGATCCCAACAATGATGCAGGAAATGGTGACCAGCATCTTAAGTCCCTCATTTGTAGCCAGTCCATCACCATTCTGGACCACTGATTTTATTAGAGGAGGGATTGTACCTTGTGAAGAAAGATCAAAGTTATTAATGCCTACAAAGAACACAAAGGCAAATGTTTCACTAAATAGGGAACATATCAGTGTTAATGAAGTATTCACACACACTGGAATGCAAACCAAATTTCATAGATTAGTACTAAGCTAACTGCCCTTGCAAGCCATTTTAAGCCTAGCCAATTATCCCTTCTGAGACTCAAACCCTGCACTTTGTATTTGTAAGGCAAACACCTTAACCATTAGGCCACCCTCTCAATTTCTATCACAAGACAGTCCGGTCCAAACCTTGGAGTGATGGTATAGTTACACTCAGTCCTGCTTTTCAACATACCCCAATGATTTTGACCCATTGCTGACAAAGACGATGCCCTGAAGGGTGTTGTGAATTAGGCCATTTCAAGTATCACCCATGATATGAAACACGAGGAAAATGTTTTGCAGCAATCAATTTGAAAATTTGTTACCTGAGAACTTTAATGAAAATAGTCATGTGCAGCAAATCCACTCATGTTAACTACCTTAGAGATAATGCAGCTCCATCTGGAAAATATTTTCATGTTTAAGAGACATCATAAATGAAACTGATGAAAAAGTATCAAAACAATAGCAACAAAAAAAAGATGATGGCAGGACAGATAATATTATATAAAAATGTTAACTATTTCTTCTTGCTATAGCTATACTGCAGTGTTCTACTGTAGTGAATAAAGTATATCAAGCTCTTAGCTTTCAGAATTACTGATATTCTGCTGACCAAAACAATGGCAGTTTTAGTTCACTGAACACTGATTAAGGATAAGCATGCTTCTGGTATTATCTTCATTGCAGATGTGACTGTAATTTTAGCTTAATCCAGGAATACTAGAAAGAAAACAAGGACAATAATGCTGCACTACCTAAAACTTATGTTAAGGAATGGATACAGGTACAAAAGCCAGCAGAATTTATAATCAGTGTTAGATATTCTGTTAGAGGCAAGAAAGTCTATCAATGGCTTCTAGTACTGCATCTCTGCCTTCCTTGTTCATGCCTTATAGTCTTCACGGTGAGACAGAAGTTGTATTAGTTAATGAATATCAATAAAGTAGTAACACTTGTCATAAATCATGGAGTTTGGGATTAAATGGCAGTACAGGACATTTTAAGAACCTGCAGTGTTATAATTTGTCAGAGAAGAGATGATGCCTCTTACAATTTCTATGATAAGAAATGGCAGTTGAGAAAGAAATATCATCCTTAACCCTGCTAAATAATCTTCAAAACATTGTTTTGAAAGCTGTTGTTCCCTCAGCAATACTGTTCATCTTTTCTTTTGTTAATTAAAACCAGCAACAACAGTGACAAATGCCAAAAGCTATGTGTGGTACTAGAGTGTGTACTGTACATCTTACAAAAAATAACAGATGTGATAAAGTATGGAGCTGTTGTATTGGAGGTCATGTCTGAAAAATATCAAATCAATTCTACTTCAGCCACTCACATAATAGTAAATGTCTGGCAATATCTTTTGAAGGAGTAAGGCCATGAGCTACTAATATCCTTAATTGCCAGTCCTACTAATAGCCTTCATTGCCAGTCCTGGTTTGTGCCCATCGTGTTCTATAAAGAAACTATCTACAAGAAACCCATGATTATAACTGTCTTTACACATTCACACAAACTCCACAGAACTTTCCATTCATGGCCAGCGCCATATCCTCTCACTGACCAATATATGCAGATACATTAAACGATGTGTGAAGCAAGGTACCCCCTTATAATAGAGACATTTCCATAGCTCACACAAAATTAACATCACCTCAGTGATATTCTAATCCCACATTCAAATCTGAACCAAATTTAAAAATACAGCACTACTAAAAAAGTTGAGAACAGTTAACAATGTGGTACTGAGACCAAAATGTTGTGGAAATATGCATGCTGTGTGAAAAAGGTTATGTCGGGGTCAGCTAAATTGAGGAGTGGCTTAGAAGATGTAAACATGGTATATGCCATATTTAAGTGATTAGCTCATGCTAGCATACCATTAATGTTTGTGTCTTTCGGCTTTTCCCAGTTAGGGGTCGCCACAGCGGAACTCCGGTCCGCTAATGATCGGTAGTTGATTTTTACATGCCGCGTTACCAGCCCTGACGCACAACCTTCAACGAAGGTACTCCCATTCACGCATGTCTCCACGCAGACGACGCTCTAGCTGAGAACCAAACTGGACAGCGTCTTACTGTGAGGCGACAACGCTACCGCAGCACCACCACAGCGGCATACCATTAATAAATAGTGTTAATACTAATGGGAAATGCATGTCACATGGTTTTTTGACCAGCATTTGGCAGTTATTGTAAATAATATATGGAGGCTGCTATCATATATTCAGTGACTGTAATTTGTAAAGATCTCAGTGAACATTATAAATGTTACCTTTTATCAAAAATGAGCAGATATATTAATTTTCGGATCAATGAGCAGCAGGTGGCTTTGAAGTATAATTCTCTGTAATGTATTACATTTTTGTAATAACAATCTCGTTTCCATTTTACTTGTATAACTCATAAGTTGCCCTCAAAATATCTTGAAGTTTCACTGAAAAAAGCAGCACACCTTCAGACATCAGAAATTCCCTAAATATAAGATAATTAAGAAAAAGCTCTGGATTTAGAAATTCAGCTTATTCTTAACAGAAAGTATAATAGCCAAGAAGCCTTTAAGATCCACTGTGACACATTTCTACTCAACGCAGAGGGAAAACAATTGAAGGCATTTTACATTGCTTCCTTTTAAGAAGTGGAGAAAGGCAAACTAGTAGCACTAACAGTCATTCAAGAATTATTGCAAATCGCAAAGAATTTGCCATTCATTCATCAGAGATGCCCATGTAACTTAGCAAAAGAACTGAGCTAAAGCCTATACGCTTAAGATGAGTGATTAATTGATAAAAGTCAGGAGAGTTTATGATAAAAGAAATAAGGAAAAAAAGGCAGGTAAAAACAAATCTGATATTATATAAAGTTGTAGATGTATTCAAAGTGATTAAAATTATAAGTACACAGTAAAGGACATTAAATTAGGAAATGAAATCATTTATGTTAAATGTGGGCTAAATAATAAAAGTGAAAAAATTAAAATGAAGTGAGAATGCACTGCAAGATAAGGGCAAGAAGACGGATAACCAGGAGGTGCAAAGTATGACAAAGTTGAAAATCAAGCCTCCTTTAATAAGTTTGGCTATAAGCATGACAGAAAAAAAGTTGTTGATGTTGTTGTTGTGTCTTTCAGCTTTTCCCGGTTAGGGGCCGCCCGGCAGAAAAAAAGTGACTAGTATTAATTAATTCTATAGAAGCTACAGTAATTTCAATCATTTTGTGAATACATAAAAAAAATTAAAAACGTGTGTTCTAATAATTTGCATGTTATTTAGACAAAATAAGGAATGGATTGTCTGTTGGCATTGTTAAATGGAAGGACTAAATGGCTGATGTCTGAGAATTCAAAATGGCTTGAGTGAAAATCTCAAAATGAATAAACTAAGTGCTGAATTTAAATTTGCAGAGTTACATAATTGAATGATATCATGAGGAAAATACTTTTAAAGTATTACAGATGAAAGAAAGATGCTGAAAATAAGTCAATGTGCATAATACTCACATTCTGGTCAGCAAGTAAAGCTATTAGGTTGGAAGTTATTGATATTTGAAAATAGAAATAAAAAATGCTTAAGACCTTTTACACTGTAGTACTGAGGTATGAAGCTAATGCACCCGCTGATTGTGTCTTTCGGCTTTTCCCGGTTAGGGGTCGCCACAGCGGAACTCCTGTCCGCTAATGATCCATAGTAGAGTTTCACGTACTGGCTTGCCGGGCCTAACGCACAACCTTCAATGAAGAAACGCCCATTCACGCATGTCGCTACACAGAAGACGCTCTAACTGAGAATCGAAGGGCAACGTCTAACTGTGAGGCGACAATGCTACCGCAGCACCACCACCGCGGTATAAGCTAATGCACCCACTATCTGGGTCATTTGGCTTGGGAAAACTGGGGCATAGTAAAATGTATTCACACTGAGCAAGCAGTGTAAATCTGTGCAGTATCAACCTTGCATTCATACAGCCTTTTCAAATACTGCACAAATAAACGCAGTGGTAACTTGCATGACTATGTTCATTCATTTACATTCATTTGAGAATCTAGCAAGGAGAATATAATTCTCAAATAAGACACTGTTCTAGTAACTAGTAGAACAAAACAAGAATTGAAATTAATGAAAAGTTTAGAAGTCATAAAGAAATGGACTTAGCTAGCAAAATTGTAAATGTTGTGGTCAATGTTGCAAATGAAGGTGATTTTGCATTTGTATATTTATTAACAAGCTATGAACAAAGTGATTAAAAAAGAATTACCAGTTGCTTATCATTGAGAAAAGGGTCTCAGCTATGTTAAATGCTACATCATTTTCAGTATCAGATGCGAACCAGTGATTCTGGCAGATATAGTTAGAATACATTTTTTGTTGCATACATTTAACTCGTCTTTAGGAAGGAATAGTTTACTAAATTTTTGTCTGGCATTCTTTTATGTAAGGCTAGCTAGCCCCTTTAATGAACTCTGTAACTTCAGACCAACTGTCATTCTCTGCTTTTTGTCTAATATTCCTGAGAAATACACCATGAATGAAGATCTATCGACTAAAACTGTCTTTCTGGAAAATGTCTTAAGCCCTTGATGTTGCAACACTAGGTTTTTACAAAGAAAATGTAACCACACACAGACCACCTAGTGGAGATTCAAAATATCAAACCCACAGTGCACGTGTAATGCTATGCATACGCTGTCCTGAATGCAGTGTACACACTATGTGGTGAGTCCACTCCCATGACCTAACTTTGTACCTCTCATTTCAAATTGTTTAGCCGCTACTCTAAGTTACCAGTCCACCAAATCAGGTTGCATCCCTCCCCACGAGTAGGTAGGCTGTTACCCCCCCCCCCCCCACACACACACACACACACACACACACACACACACACACACACACACACACACACACACACCCTCCCTCCCTCTCTATTTGGATATTGTAGCATTTGGATTGCTAGTTGTCCCTGAGTCATCTGGGCCACAGACAGTTACATCATTCCTCTAAGCCTTGGAATTAGCAGAGGAAAACAGGTTCATTTGTGTAGTGCACAGTGAAGGCAACATAACTATTCAACAGAAAAAGAAATGATAGAGAAAAAATATGATCAAGAAACCTTTCTTTATGTGGAGAGACTGATGGCAAATCTGCAATATGATAAAAATAAAATTATTTTTTTCAGAACATGGCAGAACATTTTGATTGAAGGATGAAAGCCAGAAACTCACAGGGACATCAAAAACACACAAAAAAGTTTGAACAATTCAAGAATTAAAACATGAAATTCTTTCTTACACTAAAAGGAATCAACAGTAGAAAAGAAATGCTTATAAAGAAATCCTTAGACAATGAAGCACCAAACACAGGTACACGTAATGAATACATTCAAGCGGTTATTAATCTTTAGCCTGTATTTGTTTCTTTGGGTTGTTTATTTTGTCAGTTTGGTAACTGGGGTAGAGCACTGATCTAAATGGACCTATTTCAGTCTCAGCAAACAAGGCAAGTTAACAAGTATTATGGCTATGAAACAAAGTTGCGTGAATTCAGTAATAAATTAATAACAGTGAAAGTACAGGGGCAATAGGAAGGGATGGCTAGTGAAAGTATGGAGAAAAAAGAAGAGAGTGGAATAGTGATGCGACAAAGCACAAAGTTAAAAGACAGAAAAAGTAAGGTAATGGCACCCAGAAATTAACTGTATACTGTACAATACGTATAATGTGGAGGAGATTCACGTATTAGTGCGAGGAAATAATGTGAAGTAGACAAAGGTGCATGACTGGTGAAGGTGAGAGAGGGAGATTAGGTGAGCTGTCCAGAGGGAAAGCATTTGCAGCCTGATTCAGGTTTGAGATGCTGAGCATGAAGAGATGGGTCCAACGTGAGGTATTTAATATTAGTAGGGATGGAGTCCCAGAGTTTGGGCCTAGGGTGATGAAGGCATGGTTACTGCAATGAAGTCTGGTTCTGGGATATTCAAGAAGTGGACCAGAGTGGTTATGATCTCCTAGAATGCAACTGGAGGATCGTCTGACAAGGTTGGAGGTAAGGGCAGGGCAGAAGTGTTCTTTAAAGAGCTTTTAAATTTGGGATCTAAAAACCAGGTTAGAAGATTGTTGGACAAGTAGCCAAATGGCTGTATTAAATGTGATATAATGACATGCATTCATAGAGGAGAGGGTAATAAAATGGCAGATAGATTTGCTCAACATTTGCATGCTGGAGGAGTTTTTCTTTGGATGCTGCTGCAGCCAGTGGACATCCATATTCAAGCTGAGCTAGTAGAATGCCATTGTCTGTGGTTATTCCTGGTTGGTTTGGAGAGAAAGGAGGAAATATTATAGGATCAAAATATTAGGGAATTTACTTCCTTCCAAATTTGTTCTAGGTGAAGGTGAAATTTCAGTGTGGGATCAAGCTGCATACCAAAGTATTTGAAAGATATTACCTGGTCAATGGGGTTGTCAGTATGGTCATGGGTAAAAAGTGATTGAGAGTTCTTTCAGCCATATAAGGGCATTACCAAACAGCACAGCTTTAATTTTGAAAGTGCTCAGCATTAACATTTTATTATGAAGTCATTTGATAAGGGAAAGGAAGTCATCCTGTAGTTATTGTTGTATGGCTGAGGAGGTTAGGTTTGAGTGAAACAACAGCATGTCATCAGCATAAAGTAAGACAGAGAAGTGAATGAGTTCAAGTGATAATTTATTAATGAAAATGGATAAAAGAAGGGGAGGCAGAATGGATCCCTAAGTGACTCCTTTAAGGAAGGGAGTGGATCACAGAGGGTGCTCTGAAAATAACAGAGAAATACCAATTAGAAGGATAACTTTTAAACCAAATGGGCTTATTTCAATTTCACTTACATGATATTACAGAATGTTATGGATAAACAGATTAAAAGCTCTGGTGAGATCAATAAAGATGGTTCCAGTGAGGAGACCTTTGCTCATAGCCAACAAGATGTTATCAGAAAGTGTACAGAGTGCCGTGGAAGTGATCCTACCAGCCCAAAAGCCATGCTGTTTTGCAGATAATAGATGATATAGAGGGATGTAATGGGTGAGTTAATTGTAAACTAATTTTTCAAGGATTTTACCAAGTATTTGAAGAATAGAGTTGGGATAGAAGTCAGTGGTGTTGGATGGGTTAGTTTTTTTGGGATGGTGTTAAACAACGGTTTTCCAGATATCAGGTATGATGTTTTGAGTTAGGCAAAAATTATAAATGTAAAGAAGGGGTGGTACTATGATATCCTAATATAGGAATACGAACCATTGGAAAAGATTGTCAGGGCTAGCAGTTGACTCAGTTTTTAGTTCTTCAAGTAGCGGGACTTTTTACCTTTGATTGTTTTGAAATGGAAGGTTGAATATAGGAGGCAAGAGAGAGAAGGGGTCATTAATGTAATCAGAGATGGAAGTGCAATTAAGTGGAAGCTAAAATTAGTGGCTGTGAGGTGAGATGAGGAGGAGGAGTGACTTAGCTGGATCAGTAAGGCCTGTCAGGCAGTTGACTTCAGCCCAGAATTTTTAAGGTGAGATGAGAAGGGATGACTGATGCTTTTTCATAATGTGAGTTTTATGCCTCCAGATTGCCCGTTTAGCTATATTTCTTAGCTTAGCATAGTGTTGCCCAAGGGTGAGGATGGGTTGTTTTTCTATGTATGTCAAGCATTGTCCCTAAGACAAAGGAGGCATTGAGTTATATGTGAGCTACTTGTTTTTTGGGGGGTTTATAGAGCTGTGTAATTTTAGGAAAGAGTGAGTCCTGGAATTTAGTGAGAAATTGTGCAAGGAGAATGCTGCAGTGGTTAGGGACAGTAGAAGAAAGAATAGGAGACCAGTCTAATGAGGCTAGAATTGTTCTTAGTTTGAAAATGTTGGATTGGGAATTGTTTCAAAACAATATGAGAGAAGAAGGGACTTTATGCGGTGGGAGATATTGAAGGTGACTGGACAATGATCACGGAAGGAAGGGGTAGAATGAAAATTTGAGAAATAATGTTAGAATTATTAATAATAAAAAGACCAAGAAGTGAGTCATGAGAAGAGTTAGGGTTTGGTTTTGTAGGCTCAGTGACCAGTTATGTGAAGTTTAAAGTAATCAAGGATTTCCAAGATATTGTTCTGATTAGAGCCAAGAAGATAGTGATTGAAGGCCCCTAGTAAGATGACGTTTTTGAGATTTTTTATTGAGTTCATTTCAAGCAGAAGGGTTTTGAATTTGGTTGAGGATGTGGGAGGATGGAGGTAAATGATACCAAGATGTATATGGAAGTTGTTAGGTGAGGGCACACAGAAAGGAAGCCAGTTAGGAAGAGACTCTAAGGTAGATTTGCTCTGAGCTAAGAGCTGGACATTTAAATAAGATTTAAAAAGCAGCAGTGTCCCACTGCCAGGTCTAGAATCAGGTCTCCCATCATGATAATAGTTTTACTTAGGGAAGAAGGGGTGGATGGAAGGATCAGTGAGTCTGAGCCATGAGTTTGTTAAACCTATGAGGTCAGGGTGGTGCAGGATGAAAAAGCTGTTTAACTGGTCTGTTTTTTCTTGCTACTATGGGAGATAAATAAAACAAAGATGAAAGAGATGAGCCAGAGTTCATAGGTTCATAGGTAGGTACTAGGCTATCTATCCAAAGGCATTTATAAGCCTAGCCAGAATGTGTTGGCTTTCGCCACCCCCTTAGATTAGTTCCCTGTGCCTCTGTACAGCACAGCCACTGAAGTGATCACTGGGGTAAACTTTCTGTTTTCCATCCACTCATCAAGGTTTCTTTTGAAGAGTGTTAGCGAGGAGCTCTGCTTAATGTAGATTGGGATCTTGTTCCAAAGCATGGGAAGTCTCTGAGACAGGAATCTATCCCTCCAGCACATACTATTTATTATTGTGGTGAGGTTTAGCTCCTTAGAGTGTGTGGCTTGAGGATATAAGGTTTTCTTTAGGTGGAACATGTCCATCAATTCTGGGTTGGACATGGCCTTGTATGTCAGGCAGAGATCACCTCTGGGTAGGCGGTATGCAACTGAGTACAGCTGGAGTTTCTTCAGTCGAGCTGCATAGAGCATCTGTTTGAGGCCAGTGATCCTCTTGGTGAGGTACTTTTGTGGTGTTTCCAGCTGTTGCAGGTGTCTTGTAAGGTACATCCCAAATGGGGCGTGGTACTCTATGATGGGTCTGATGACTGATGAGTAGAGGGGCACAATGACCTCTCTTGATCTGGATGCAAACCCTTTTGTGATTAGGTGGGCCACGTAGAAGGATTTTCTAATGACTTTGGCAATGTGATTATCAAAGGTGAGATTATTATCTACTTGGGTCCCCAGATCCCTTATTACATCTTCTGTATTTAGGGGACTATTTGTTTTTTCCAAAGGGGATGACTATGCACTTTTTGGCATTTAGCTTGAGGCCATGATTTTGACACCAGGTATCCGTCTCAGTGAGACCCTTTTAGAGGATGTCTGTGTCAGCTGGAGAGTTAGTTATAGCCCCAATTTGCAGTCATCTGCGAACTTGGTCAGCGATAGTCCTCCTGTGCTTGCCTGTACCCCTGAGAAGTATATGCCAAACAGGAGGAGTCCTAGAACTGAGCCCTGGCGAATGCCACTTGTAAACGTTTTATAGTCAGACCTAGCTCCCACAACTCTCACCATGTGGGATCTGTCCATGAGCCAGTTGGCAACCCATCTTGTGACATAGGAGTTTATGTTCAGGCTGGTCTATAATACCAGAATGGGGAATGGTGTCAAAGGCCTTAGCGAGGTCTAGGTAGGCTGTGTGTGTACCACCTTTCCCTTGACTATAGCCTTGGTAACTGTCTCAAAGAAGTCCACCAGGTTTAGAAGGCATGATCTGCCCTTAACAAAGCCGAACTGTGTAGGGTCCAGTGTTTGGAGGTTCCCAATGTCTGTGTTAATGAGTTCCATGATGATGAGCTCCATGACCTTGCAGACCAAGCTAGTCAAGCTTATAGGGCAATAGTTTCTGGGGTCTGTTGTGGCTTCACCTTTGTGGAGCAGAATAACCATTGCTGTGCGCTACTGTATGGGTATGTAGCCTGTGGAGAGGCTGAGTTTGAACAGTGTGTTTAGGTGAGGGGTTAGTTCGTCTTTGAGCTCATGTAGGATGCAGCCTGTGACACCATCTGGTTCTATTGATGTTGTGTTTTTGGCTTTGGAGAGGGCTGTACCTGAGTGTCTGTGATTTCAGGGACTCTACATTCTTCTGGTATGGTTATGGGCCCTTTCGGGGGTGAGAGGGGGGTGATGTTTGCGTTGAACCTGTCTGCCAGGATGTTGGTGATATCGGTTGGTTTAGTGTATTTTGTGCCATTCTGCACTAACTTGAGCATTGCCACTTAGATTTCTGACATAGATAAAGAATACCTTGTGGTTATCTTTAGAGTCCTTGGCAATTTTTCTCTCAAAGCTCGCCTTAGATGATTTTATGAGGGATCGTAGTTTCTTGCTGATACTGATCAGGGATGTCTTCCCTTCTTGGGAGTTTACTCTTTTCTGTACTAGTTTCCTCCTTCTATTGTATAGCTTGTTTATGGCAGGATTCCACCAGACTGGTTTCCTTTTCCTAGAGGAGTGAGTCTTCGTTTTGCTTGGGATGGCACAATCCATGCATTCTTGCAGGTGCCCGTAGAGTGCATTAGTAAAGGATTTTGCAGCTTGGACAGTGTTATCCTTCAGCATGGGGGCTTTGAAACTTTCCACCTCGGTCTTAAGTAACGTGAAGTTTGCTTTTGAAAAGTTTTTCACTGTGTTTTTTTTGTCTGGGGGTGGGGGCGAAATGTGGATATCCAAAGTGATTTGTTTACAATCAGATCTAACCAATGAGGGGTTGACCTCCGGTGTGGAACACCGGTCACCAATGTTGGTGATGATCAGGTCCAATATGTTGTCACCTGTGGTGGGAGTGTTGACCAGTTGAACCAGGGCGTTTGAGTTTATAAATTCTAGGAAATGTTGGGCAAGGGAGTTAGTACTTGAATAGCTCTCCCAGTTAATGTTTGGGTAATTGAAATCACCCAATATTAGGGTATTTGGTAGGACCTTAATGTTTCCCAGTGTTTCCAGAAATGCGGAATGGGAGTCCTGGGACATAGTGGGTGATCTGTAGCAAGCTACAATTTGAATTGCAGTTTTGCCCATTGTTAGTTGCACGTGTATGATCTCTGAAGCATTGTGCTGTGCCACTAACCTGGAGGTGTGGGTATCCTTGATGAATATGGATACGCCCCCACCTTTTGTATTTTGGTTTAGGTTCTGTGGGCGAAATGTATGGTATGAGTTGTAGCCTGGTAGTGCTGGGGTGCTCTCTGGAGCCTTAATCCAGGTTTCTGTTACTGCACATATATCAATTTTCTCCATACTGAGGAGTGCCTTGAGTGCATGCATTTTGAGGTTTAGACTTCTGGCGTTGAGTAGCATTACCCTCAGTTTTTTGTTACTTGTGCTATTTACGGCGGTGGGCTTGTCTTTTGAGCCTTGCCTAAAAAAGGCACTATGGGGGTGGCAAGAGCCTTGGCCAGTATTCAAAAGCCTAAGGGTGACAGGTGCAAGCCATCTGTAGCGAACAGTGTGGCTTGTCAAGCATGTCATCCCAGGTGGACAGACACTGGATCCCCTTATTAGGTTCAATATTGTTGCATAGGAGCAGGAGGAGTATTTTAAGGGTGAACTTATTCAGGAATCTGGGTGGTTTAAGGGATTATGTTATAAGAGATGAGCTGGTAGTATAAAGAAGTGAGAGTAGATGTGACATGCAATGAAAAGTGTATAAGGGAGGGGATAGGGTTTGGGTGTGTGCATACTTGGGTATATGAAGAGGGATGTTGAATGGAAATTACTAAGGTAAGAGAAATAAGGATTTTGAGAGATGTGTGAGAAGTGTGTGTCCATTTAATAGGGAAGGAAACTCTAGTATTGTATGTAGATGAGTAATAAGACAAGATCACTAGGAGACTGTAAGCTCAGATGAAAAGTGGGAAGGACATTTCAAAAGACATGAAACCCTTGAGGGCTTTTTTTGGAGAGACCATGTAGGTCAATCTGAAAAGTTGAGAGGTGGGGTGAGGGGTAGGAATGTGTTTGGAAGACAGTGATTATGAAAGAGAGAAGGTGGTTTCAGGGGATTTGTATGTTTGCTTGTATAGCTATACGATGTGCTCCTTTAAGCTGCAATTATGATATGAGCAAAAATGGGAGGGGATAGTAAAGAATAAAGGTGTGAGTTTGGGTGTGGCTGGGGAAATGGAGGGTGAAAGGGGAGAAAGAAGCAGAAAAACACATTTGTTTGTGGGGCAATCAGTTTGCAAGTGTGCAGAAGACTCAAGAGAGCAGGAAGCCTTCCAAACCAGTAAAAAAATCTTATTGTGAAATTGATAATTATGAACAGAAAGTCATTTCTCTTTTCAATGCTAGATCCCAAAAGAAAGTTTAAAAATAATTATGTCTACACAAATAGCACCCAAATTGGATTACAGACTTGCAACATTAGAAACATGATATGGTCTTTATATATTGCTGTGATGATTTATGCTTACAGGTTTATTTCCAGATATACTGAAGGATATCATAATATTACTTTATAGAAAAAGAACCATTGGGAAATATTAGAAATTGCAGAGTAGTTTATCTTTTGCCACATTTGAAAAATAAAGGATGATTTCATTATAAGTTAACCAATTATTTTGAACAAGAGGTATTTCTAATTCACAGGTAGCAAGGTTACTGCCCCCCCCCCCAACAAAAACTGCTCTACAGGCTTCATTTCAGAAGCTCTATTGAAAGTATGTTAATAATTAATTCTTAAGGTTTAGATCCATGGTGTGATCCATGCTTTGTTAGATGAGGCACAACTCAGTATATCTTCACTTAAATTGTAAAGTTCTTATTCAGAAGAGAGTGTCAAGCAAGGTCTAATGAACTATCTTCAACATTTCTGCAAATTAAATGAACTGCACTACAGAACCTAGAAATCAGTCTTCTGTTTCTCATATGTGTAAGAATTTAGACTTTTTAGGCGAAATATCCCATGAAAATGGTGCAGAATTAGTAGTGGAAGAACCTGGAAGCAAGTCCTGTATTGCAGTTGATGGCAGATTAACAAATAATGCAAAATTAATTTCCAGTGAATTTAATAAGCATTTTTCTAGCTTAGCATTTGTCTGGACTCCTTTCATGCTGATAGAAGTTTCTGTCACATCTTAAGATCCCAATGTTTTACAGTATCTATGGAGATTATTAATAAATTATTTGCCAAAAACAGTAAAACTACCTCTACGGGGTTGGATAATATTTCAGTAAATTTCATTTAAAATAAAAAATATTGCTTAAGTCCAATTTTGAGAGAGACTATCAGTGACTTGCTAATGAATGACTACATTCCTAAGTCATGGAAAAAACATTCAATAACACCCATTTTAAACAGGTCAATAAACAAGACATCCAAAATTAGAGGCCTATCAGTCTGACAGTCTTGAGTAAGTGTTATGAAATATGTCTTATCCATTTTATAACAAATTCTGGCAATAACCACAACTACTTCAACATGATTTTTTTTTCAAAAAGACCTGCTTTTACAAACTTAGTAGAATTTTATGACCAAGTTAGTTTGGCCCTTGACATGGGTTTAAATATTGCAGCTATCTATGTCTATCTAACTAGAGCCTTTAGTAATTTGTTACACTATACAATTATTAAGGCATTAAAGAGGTATAAGTTTAATCTATAATTGATAACATGGGTCACTAATAAGTTAGTGGGTCATGCTCAGTATATAACAATTCAGGGGATGCAATCTGACTTTTTCCTGTTTTTATGGGCATTCCGAAAGGATCCGTTTTGGGTCCATATTTAATTGTGTCTTTTATACTTTTCCAATAACTAAAATATTGCTGGGTCAGTAAATATGTATAAGACTGCAATACTGGATTTGTGGCAGTTTCTCAGGATGGCTTTGTATTAATAAACAGATAAATAAATATGACATTTCACCATGGATATCTAATATTTTCTTAAATTTAAGCAAGCCAAAATGGAAAGTTGTATTTCTTGGTAAACCTGCCATAAAAACAGTGATTTGGGGCAGCTTAGGTTTGACAGAAGTTGAGGAATATAAAGATTTACTAATAACAACAAATAATCTGTAATAGCAACAAGAAATAATCTGTCCTCCAATAAACTTGCATACATTAGAGGTAAAGCATTAAGGCAAATGAGGTTAATGTTAAAGTAAATTTTTCTACGAGATTAGGAGAATATGATCATATTTTATAGTGCTTACTTGAGACCAATATTAAAATATAACAATTTTTTTTGTATGCATTGTTGTCATGAGCTTTAGTCTGTCCAATGACAATTTATGAAGTGCATACTAACTGGTCAGGATTTAATTTACTTGAATAGATGTATTACACTCAATTTATACTCACTTCATTTTAGATATTTCCAGGACAAGGCAGTCCTAACTTATGTAGCATAAAGGGATGATATGATGTGGGCATTATTACATTTGGATCTCTGTTCCAAGGTAACTAGTTTAAGGCATAAAAATCTAAATTTTTGTACTGATCAAAATAAAACTTCTTAGCAAAATAACTACCTTACCCATATTATTCTGAGAATCTGGAACAGAAAGAATAGGAAATTCAGACTCCCTTACATCTTTTAAGGTAAACTTGGATGCCTGGCCAGGCCAAAAACTAGATAATAGGAACTAAATATTGGTCTGCAAAAATGATGAACTTTACAGAATTTAACAAGGTTATATTAAATATGGCTGGAAAGAATCAAGACTGAAATGAATTTTAACAAGGTAAACCGTGTTGCTTTTTTCAGTACAATCTCTATTATCCCTATAGTTAATGAAAAGAGTATCAAACTGGAAAATGGAACCTTGACTATTTCTTAATACGTGCTTTATCCCATGCAGATTAATGGGTATTTACATATTGCTTTATATTCTTTCCTTTTTTTTGAATACCGTATTTCATACATAAGATTTCACTGGTAATAGATGACTTGATATGTCAGTAGATGAATGTGCACGGGTAATAAATGACTTGATATGTCAGTAGGGCAACATTTTCAAGACTGGTTTATGTAGAACCATCATTATCCACAAGTAAATTACTCGATCTGGCCCAGAATAAGTGCCCTTAATAGGTCTGAGTGTGGCTGTGTAAATCTCATACTGCAGTAGTGGAGTAGGTTTATTGGAATATTCACGGTGTATTTCCTAGTAATGAAATGGGTTATGCATATCATTGTGTATTTTAGAAAACTGCTGCAATATCAATATCGCTAAATAAAATTAATTTTAAGACTATTTAATTGCCTAAAATATGTCTCAGCCCAATATTTGATTACTCATTTTCATTATTCTGCTTATGCATTTTCTCAAACTTTTATGCACTGGTAGAATAGTGATAAAGCCCTTTCTGGTAGAATAGTGATAAAGCCCTCACTACAGCCTTGTTGACTTTTGTACAGTTAGTGGCTGAGGTGACTGCCCATCCTGGGCAGTAACATGGGTGTTCCCTGCAGTGAGTCGTGGTGGAGGCTAACAACATTGTATTGACGGGGTGTAGATCAAGTAAACATAAGGGTGATGGGTGTGGCTGAGCTGACATAGAGGTGGGGTAATATGTTGCAAGCCCCCATTGCATGGCCACCCCTTGAGCTTCACTACAAACCACACTGGGAAGGGGGGTGACAGGTATTGCATAATGCACAAAATCCACAGTGGAATGATTAGGTTCATAGGTTCATAGGTTTATACTAGGCTATCTGCCCTAAGGCATTTATAAGCCTAGCCCAAATTTTTGTGGCTTACGCCACCCCTTATATGAAAAAATACTGTGCCCATTAGTTTGTTGTGCCTCTGTCCAGCAGTGACACAGAGATGATTCCCGGGGTAAACCTACGATCTCCCATCCACAGGTCTAGATTTCTCTTGAACAGAGTCAGCGAGGTGCTCTGCCTCACATGGACCGGGATTCTATTCCACAGCATAGGGAGTCTCTGAGTGATAAATCTATCCCTCCAACACGTCCTATTTATATTCGTGCTAAGGTTTAAGTCGCTTGCTCTAGTGGTTTTGGTGGATTTGGATTTTTGAGGTGGAGCATGTCCATTAATTCGGGTTGGACATGGCCTTGTATGTCAGGCACATGTCACCTCTGAGCAGACGGTATGCGACTGAATAGAGCTGGAGTTTCTTCAATCTGGCAGCATATGACAGATTTTGGAGTCCCTTTATCCTTTTGGTGAGGAACTTTGGGGTCTCTCCAATTGCTGCAGATGTCGGGTGAGATACATCCCAAATGGGGCATTGTACTCGATCATTGGTCTGATAAGTGAAGAGTACAGGGGAACAATGACCTCACTAGATCTGGATGTGAATCCCTTCATGATCAGGTGGGCAATGTAGAAGGTCTTTCTAACCACTTTAGCAACGTGAGTGTCAAAAGAAAGGCCACTGTCAACCTGGGTCCCCAGGTCCCTGATAACCTCTTCTGTGCTTAATGGATTGCCACCTATATGGTAGCTTGGGGTTACCTTGTTTTTCGAAGGGTATGACTATACATTTTTTGGCGTTTAACTTCAGGCCATGGCTCTGGCACCAGCTATCTGTTTCCGTGAGTCCCTTCTGAAGGATATCCGTGTCCGATGCACTTTCCACTATGGCCCAGTTTGCAGTCGCCTGCAAACTTTGTCAGCCAAAGTCCTCCCATGTTGGCCTGTACTTCTGAGAAGTAGATGCCAAACAATAGGGGCCAAGGACCGAGCCCTGTGGGACACCACTTGTGACCGGCTTGGAGTCTGACATAGCGCCAGCAACTCTAACCCTGTGGGTTCTGTCCTTAAGCCAGTTTGCAACCCATCTTGTGACATATGGGTTTACATTTAAGCTGGTAAGTTTTTCTACAATACCCAAGTGGGGTATTGTGTCGAAAGCCTTTGCAAGGTCAAGGTAGGCTGTATGGACTGCCTTTCCCTCATCAATGGCCTTGGTGACTGTTTCGAAGAAGTCGACCAAGTTCAAAAGGCATGATCTTCCCTTGACAAAGCCAAACTGGGTTGGGTCCAATGTCTGCAAGTCCCCTATATCTTTAATCAAGAAAGCAGGTAGACCACCACCACGAACGTTGTAACAGCTTTATTACATAAAATCCAAGGAAAGTAAGCGCTTTCGCGTGCTGCCAATGCACGCTTCTTCAGACAAGTTAAGTAAATGTAATAGCTCACATCTTATATATCTGCCAACAATATAGCTTAATTAATTAATCAATTGAATGATTGCTCATTACATCATGTATTCACTTGAATAACATAAAAACTCATTTAAAGCTATGCCGCATAGGTTAAAAGGCTGTAGCACTTAGATACTAAAATTGAAAATCAAATCAGAACAACACTTATATATAAAGTGGCATAGAAACCCATATAGGTCTATGCCGCATAAATTAGAAAGCTGTAATGCTTAAATTTTAAAATTAAAATTAGGATCAAATCAACCCTTATATGCATGGGATCTAAAGTGAACATTTCTTTATGACATTCCTTTCACTCTTACAAAAACCATGCATAAATGAATAAGACAATGCATCAAAGTCATGCAATATGAAACGAATGCAGTAAGAATAATAAAACACTAATCTTATTATAAACCTTGTCTTACATCCTGATAGATTATTTTGGCACCGATGTACCATATTTATAATATTTATAAAGAATTTTATGTAAAAACAGAGATAAGGGAGGACTGAACTGCATGGTATATATTTAATATTAATCTAAAATGTATCGTATGTATATAATTATTTTACATCGAATATTTATCAAATTTAAAGTGCATGAGTGCTCATATTCGAATATGAAATCAATCTAATTTCTTAGGTAAACAAATAGAAAATATAAATATATAAAAAATATAAATATATAAAAAATCCAATTATACATATTCAAATTTAATATTCCAATTTAATAATATATATAGGAAGCCTATCTAGATTTAAACCTAGGTATAAAAGGTAGACATATATAAATATATCCATGTACATCAATAAAATATATATACACCACTGTGTCAAGGAAAATTTATCTATGTAAGCTGACTGCATCTAGAACCATATAAATAAACATTCACATTTCCATTGTGTTGTTAGAAATTCCTTGAAATTGTATCATGTTACGTATGTAAGAAAATATGTTAAAAATTTTTTTGAAATATGAAAAAAGTAATAAAATAAAATAAAATAAAAATACATCACTAAAGGCAGATTATTATATACACATATTGTGTATATTGGGTATTGTGTCGAAAGCCTTTGCAAGGTCAAGGTAGGCTGTATGGACTGCCTTTCCCTCATCAATGGCCTTGGTGACTGTTTCGAAGAAGTCGACCAAGTTCAAAAGGCATGATCTTCCCTTGACAAAGCCAAACTGGGTCGGGTCCAATGTCTGCAAGTCCCCTATATCTTTGTTTATGAGCTCCATTATGATCCTCTCCATAGCTTTGCAGACTAGACTTGTTAAGCTTATGGGGCGGTAATTACCAGGGTCTGTAGAGGCGCCGCCTTTGTGGAGTGGGACCACAGTTGCCGTACGCCACTCCTTGGGCACGTATCCTGTGGTAAGGCTGAGATTAAACAGCTGCCTTATGCGGGTTTAATTCCTCATTTAGCTCGTGTAGCACACAGCCGGGGACACCATCCTGTCCCATTGATGCTGTGTTTTTAGCTTTAGAGAGAGCAGCTTTCACCTGCGCATTTGAGATGTCCGGGAGGCTACACTGGCTGGAATAGTTATCTCTCCTTTAGGGGGGGGAGGGGGTGAAGTTTGCACTGCACCTGTCTGCCAGTATGTTGGCAATGTCTGTGGGTTCAGAGATTTTTGTATCATTTTGCACTAATTCTGAGCATATCTGGGCGTTTCCACCCAGGTTCCTAACATAGCTGAAAAGGCCTTATGATTGTCCTTTGAATCCATGGCAATTTTTCTCTCAAAATTGGCCTTAGTTGATTTTATGAGTGCTCGTATTTTTTACTAATAATGATCAGGGTGACTTCCCTTTTATGGATTTTGTTCTATCATGTAATAGCTTTCTCCTCTTATTGTAAAGTTTGTTAATGGCTGGGGTCCACCAGACTGGACGTTTGCCCTTTGTGGAAAGAGTCTTGGTTTTATTTGGGATTGCCTGATCCATGCAGTCCTGGAGGTGTTCATAGAAGGCATTTGTAAGGGCTTCCGCAGCTTGGGTTGTGGTTTCCACTGGCTCAGGGGCCTTGAAGGATACCACACCAGTCTTGAGTAGTGTGAAGTTTGCTTTAGAGAAGTTCTTCACTATGGTCTTTTTGTTTGGGGTGGGGCGGATGTGGATTTCCAGTGAGATTAGTTTATGATCAGATCTCACCAATGAGGGATATACTTCCGTGTGGAGCATTTTGTCCCCATGTTTGTGACAATGAGATCTAGTATATTTTCTCCTCTCGTGGGAACAGTGACTAGCTGTTCCATGGCATTTGAATTTATGAACTCCAGGAACCGTTGGGCTAGAAAGTTAGGGCTTGAGTAATGTTCCCAGTCTATATTCGGGTAGTTGAAGTCACCTAATATGATGGTGTTTGGAGATACATTTATACCCTCCAGTGTCTTCAGGAAGGCTGTGTGGGGTTCCTGAGTTTGAGAGGGTGGCCTGTAGCATGCTACAATTTGTAGAGCAGTTTTGCCTATGGTTAGTTGCACCTGGATGGTTTCCGAAGCGTTGCCACCAACCTGGAGGTGTGGGTATCCTTTATGAATATGGATACACCCTCCTTTTGTGGTGTGGTCCGGGTTTTGTGGCCGAACGCATGATATGAGGTAAAACCTAATAGTGCCGGGTGCTCTCAGGAGCCTTGAACCAGGTTTCAGTTACAGCACAGACATCGATGTTCTCCATACTGAGAAGGGCCTCGAGTGCGTGCATTTTGAGATTTAGACTTCTGGCATTGAGCAGCATTACCCTCAGTTTCTTCCCATTTTTGTTTTCTAGGGTGGTAGGTTTAGAATTTGAGCCTTGCCTAAAAAGGCACTATGGGGGTGGCAAGAGCCTTAGCCAATATCCGGAATCCCAGGGGTGACAGGTGCAAGCCATCCCTTGCGAAGCATGTCATCCCAGGCAGACAGACACTGGATCCCCTTTGAATGACACCAGACATTAAGCCAATTGTTAAAGCTGATCATCTTGTCTCTATATTGTGGCATCATTCTTGGTGAAGGAAGGATACTGCTCAGGGTTAGGGTCATACCTGCCTGGGCTACATAATCAGAGAGCTCCTCTATGTCTCTTTTCATGTAGTCCAGGGAGGTATGTCTCAGGTCGTTCACACCAGCATGGACAATGACTGTGTCATATTTGTACTTGCCGTGGAGTGACCCGAGTGCTTGTGTTATGTGGCGGATTCTAGCGCCCGATAGGCAGCTTACTGTGACCCTCTCCTTGTTCAGCCTGGTGAGTGGGACGTCAGTGTGTCTGACTATGGAGTCACCTATGACAAGTATGTTTGGTGTTGTATTTGGCCTTAAGGGCTGTGACTGCTTTGCACACTGCTTTTGTGGTTTATGTGTTGCTTGTGGGGTGTCTTGAGGTAGCAGTTGTTTGGGTGTCTGCTTTGGAGGCCTCTGCTGTTTAGATACATTTTTACTCAGAGCCTTCGAGTATGTCTTTGTGTGTTTATGTGTTTGATTCAGTGGAGTGGTAGCATTATGTGAGGCTGGTTTTGTGGTGTGTGTAGTTGCCTTCTCCTCCTGTCTGGTCTTGCCAGTCCTGAGTTGAGAGAGCTCAGCCTCCAGTTTGGCTAAATAGATGCATCTCTCGCAAGTATTTGTGTTATGTGGGAGGAGGAGAGAGTTGTCTGTGTACATGAGGCAGTTATAACATTGCCTCAAGATTCCCAGATTCACCAGCTGGACCGGAGAGGAGATTGACAACTGACCTTTGGACATGCTAGAATAATATTGGGAAATCCTTAATTGAAAACAAGGGCCAGTGGGGAGTGAGGGTGTAGTGCTTTTAATTTTTAGTGCTGACTTATATAATTGCTTTAGTGAGCAAGTGCCAGGTAACTTGAGTGCAATGTGTTACAAGTAACTAAATGCAAAACGACAAACAGTAACTTTCTTTCAAGTGAAACAAGGAAATAAGTACAGTAAGCAATGCAGATATCACTAGTGATCCACAGAAGCTGAGAAGTTGCGTATTAGGTGGAATTAGCTTCCAGGGAAATAACAAGCAAACAAACAACAAGCATATAAACAAAGCTAGATTCAGCAGGCTTGGATCTAGTCTATGCTAGAGCAAACAAGGTGTACCAATTTCAGTAAGATACAGTTCAAATATTCAGGCACTATAAACCTCTAACCAGAAATTCCCAGCTCAGAAGGGCAGAGTCCAGCCTCTTCTCCCACAAGAGTGCAGACCACGAACCTTCTTAATGTAAAATAACTGGCCTGAAGCCCAAGTGCCTAAACCAGAACTAATACACTTGGACACTGGGCTCTCAATCAGCAGTTCCCAACTTAGAAGGATGAAAGCTACCTGTCCTGCCACCACAGTGCTTGCCACAAACCTTCCTAATGTAAAACAACTGGTCTGAAGCCCAAGTGCTTAATCCAAAAGACTTAGAATGATAGCTACACTTTAATCAAGTTACAACCAAGCAGTAATAAATACCATTGAATACTTTAGAGAATGTCTGGATTAGTGCTCAAGTTACACAAACAAAGCTAGATCCAGCAGGCCCGAATCCAGTCTATGCCACAGCAAACAAGGCGCACCAACTTCAGTAAGAAACAGTTCAGATATGCATGCACTATAAGCCTTTAACCAGAAATTCCCTGCTCAGAAGGGCAGAGTCCAGCCTCTCCTCCCACAAGAGTGCAGACCACGAACCCTCTTAATGTAAAATAACTGGCTTGAAAGCCCAAGTGCTTAAACCAGAATTAATACACTTTTAGAATAACAGACACTGAGCCCTCGATCAGCAGTTCTCAACCTAGAAGGATGTAAGCTACCTGTTCTGCCACAACAGTGCAGACCACAAACCCTCTCAGTGCAAAACAACTAACTGGTCCAAAGCCCAAGTGTTTAAACCAAAAGGCTTAGAATGAGTTACACCAAGCAGTAATAAATACAACTGAGTATTTTTAAGATGATGCAAAAGTAAAATGAAGTAGGTAGAAACACAAGTACAGTGAAAGCAGATGAAATTTTTTTTTTTTTTTTTTTTTCTGAACAAGTGCTGAGATCAAAGAAACAGATTTAAGTGCTGGAACTAGAAAACTGGCTAGTTGTAAGAAAAAAAAAACAAGCTAGAAGGCTTCCTTCAAACACAGAAGGGCTTGGGGGCTCAGAAGCCTACAAATAGTCTATACCACTTAACAAGAAAGGCAGGAAATAAGCTTAATTTTTTTTTCTGTTTCCCAGATGCTCTCTTTGTAGCTTCAACACTCCTTCATACACAGCTTAAATCAAATTAAATACTGTATTTTTTTTTTTAAAAAGTGCAGATAAAGGTACTTAAATTCTCTTATACGTCCAGTTGAATATAACCAAGTTGTTAGCTGGCCAAAGCTGAGATTTTAAAGCAGGAATTATTTCACAATACAGCAGTTAAATATGCAAGGACAGGAAATCAAAGAATGTGGCTACCCCCACACCTGTAATTACTAGCAAATAACAAAATTCAGCCAACACTAGCTTCAGTTCAAGTTACTGAAGAGCAGAATAACTTCAGTATTCCTTCAACACTCCTTCATACACAGCTTAAATCAAATTAAATACTGTATTTTTTTTTAAAAAGTGCAGATAAAGGTACTTAAATTCTCTTATACGTCCAGTTGAATATAACCAAGTTGCTAGCTGGCCAAAGCTGAGATTTTAAAGCAGGAATTATTTCACAATACAGCAGTTAAATATGCAAGGACAGGAAATCAAAGAATGTGGCTACCCCCACACCTGTAATTGCTAGCAAATAACAAAATTCAGCCAACACTAGCTTCAGTTCAAGTTACTGAAGAGCAGAATAACTTCAGTATTCCTTCAACACTCCTTCATACACAGCTTAAATCAAATTAAATACTGTATTTTTTTTTTTAAAAAGTGCAGATAAAGGTACTTAAATTCTCTTATACGTCCAAGACCCCCTTGTTGCTCTTAGACTCCATGACTGTCCCCAGTGGAATCAGAGAAAACTATGGGGGGGGGGTGGAAAAGCTGGCCAACATGGCATAGGTAACAACATTGTAGGATGATGCAAGGAACCAAAAAAACATAATATTGTTCTATAATGTAGCAAACATACAGAATTCACTAATTTATAGAACAGTGCTTCCAAAAGATGTAAGTATGTAGATTTCAACACCTTAATATATGCAATTCAGAATGCTTTATTAAATTGCTTAATAATGCATTACAGTGCTCAAGAAGTCTTGAATCATAATCTTCAACATGAAAAGAAGTAAAACTGCCTGTATAAGAAGAGTACAAATTATATAATTTGTGTACCCATTTGAGCATCTTTTGGTAAGATATAGCAAAGATCATCACTGTGGTAAGATAATCCACCACAGAAGAGGGAAATGTGCATGATTAAATTTATTCTGGGGAGAGTCCTAACAAACTGATAAATCTGATAATGAAAAAATCAAGAAAACTAGACAAAGCATATTTTGGAATATGTGCATCCCCAACTATTTAGCCTGTGGAAAATGGCTGGGCAAACTATCAAGATTGCTTGACTATAAAACACATTCCTTTGTAACTGCCATTTCCTGTCCACCCTCCATCTTACATTAATGATGACATTCATGATATTCTTCTCAGAAATACCTTTCACCATACAGGAAGCAAGGAACGTAAGTGATGCATCATCTCCTTGCTGATGAAATATATGTATTACTAAGACTTAAAAATACTTTCATACGCATTTGCCCTCTCTTTCCTATTCAGACACATTCTATACCTACTACTGAGAGATCTGGTGGATCAAGATCATCTGTCATCTGATTACTTTAGTTTCTTATCTTCAAATCTTTCTTATCCCCAATGATAATAGCTAATAATTAGTATTACAGGTACACTCTCACAAGTATGCTGAATGCTAAAAAATGCTATCTACTTTCTTAACATGCACTACACATCCAAATCATACATACTTCCTGACCACTGACCTTCCAGACTGAGTAGTCAGTTTCATTTATGGGGTAACAGTCCTCTCCCTCAATATCTGTAAGGTTTTCCTCTCTACTACCCTCTCAAACTGAGCAATGGGGTTCACCCACATGCCTTCTATAGTACCACTACAATCTTCCTCACCATTGTTTACCTAAGCTGAGCAGTGGGGTTCATAAGATGATAATCCACTTCCAACAATACTACTCCCCAAAGGAAAAATACAGCTATTTCTTCTTTCTTCAGATTTGTCTGAATTTACAGTTTTAGAAATTAAACATGTGGCTATTTCTTTATTACTCTGTTCAGCTAATTATATTCTCTGCAGATTAATCCCATTCATTACAGCTACAACAGTCTTCACGTCATCTGTGAAATAGTTCAGTCTAAACTCTTTTCTAAACAATTAGTCCATTTTAGTTAAGAGTACTATGCATATAAGGCAACCAGACACAACACACATTTTGAGAACCCTTTTTAGGCACTAACACCAGAAAGGTTATGGAAAAAATAGATAACGTTACTAAACAGAACTTTAAACGCATTTTTCTTACTGCCATCATAGTTGAGTGTTGCAAATTTGGCTTGCTTTTCTGCACATCCAGCACTATTGCACACCCTCATCTGCAGTTCGTACCACACAGCTTCCTGAAGGTCATAAAGAATGTATGATTTTGACAGTGAAGTTCGTTGGGCTGTTGTCCAAACTGCAGTCCCAACAGGTCTGTATTCAAGAGTAAATGATGTGATAGGGCAACCACCATCGTTCCAGCCAATCAGGTTCAGACGAACACGAGTTGTGTTGATGCTAGCAAACAGCTCTTGTTCTTTTGAAAACTGTGGTTCTGTATAATGCATAAATACACATATTAAGTCACATTTACAGAAGATATGCCAACAGATTTATAAATACTAACACAGCTACGGTAAAAGATATAGTCAGTTTTATCAAGGTACTGTACATTTAATAAGTTACATTTGCTTGCTACATCACCCACCTGTTACAATATTATTTCTTTTTTACTTAAGCATAAGTCAGTTCAGTTTTGGCTGTCATTATGAGTTATATTTTTAAAGATTATTTCCTTGCTTTTATTCTCACCTTTACCTACTAGTTACTTTTCTGAATATATCAAACACTCAAGCTTCCCTCTGATACAACAATCTAGAAAAAAACTGTATTTTCAGAACACCAGTACGTAGACTAAATGTATATGAAATCTGTGACATTTTACATCTTGCATTTTGATATCTGACAGCAACTTGCCTAGTATTACAAATGATTGCATTGTTACCACCTATTTGCTGAATATGGTAGCTGACTGGCTTTTTTCAGTGTGTAAACAGCCTTCAACTAAACAAATGCATGCATTTGCTGAACAGGTCATAAGATGGCTGTCATAATGACTGCTGTTGGATTTATCACACCACAGGGTGCATATCAAAGTTATCTGCCACATATTATTGTAATAGTCGATTGGTAATGTCTTTGTATAGTACTCATATAAATACAGGTCAGTCTAAATGTCACAGTGAAGGAGGTAAGTCAATCAAAACTACCCTAATCAGCATTTCAATTCCTTGTTATTTTAGTGTACTAGATCTTGTTATTTTAGTGTGCTAGATTTAAATCTGCACAGGGAATACCAATTAGAACACATGAATAAGTTTACAATAAATAAAGATGCATATATCAACACATATGCTGTAGTAATGTGGCTAATAATCCTGTATATAAGACAAAAGAAGTAAGTTAACATTATCATGAAATCTTTTTAGAAATGAGTTATATTTCAAGTTTGGCCCTAAAGACTGATTGTTGATACGGGATAACATGCCAAGATAGAGAATCGTATAACATAGGACAAGTGAATGGAAAATATTTAAAAACAGAATGCATAATGGTCAGTTTAGGAATTTCCAGTTTTTAGTCAGTCAAAATGCAGTCATTCTCTGTTTTATAAGTAAATGATTATCATTTTACAGGTGATGCTATAGTGTGCTGAAATCTAAAACACAATACACACTTAGTATCTGGGCTCCAGATGCCGATAGATAACACATTGAAAAAAGTTTTGTAATACTCAAGGGGAATAAGATGCACACGTTTTCGTTAGTGGTCTTTTTAAGGAAAGAAAACTTCAATTCTTGAGATGCTGCTGGTGATGAAAAGATATATGCACAACAGACAAGTAATATTTTAACTTCAGTGGAATATTAGAAATCACCAAGAGATATTTGAGCAAATCAACCTAATACAATTTACAGTCCCCTAAAATAAATCTAAAATAGTTTCTGTGGAGCAAAAAGTGCTTTTCACATTGACTTGTATAACCAAAACTCACACTTACCAGGACTGAGGTTCAGAAATACGATGACATCAGACAAGTGATATTGTCCTTTCTATGGACTGCTGTTGTGAAAGATAAATAAATCTCTCTAACACGGCACTGATGTCTAAGCCACCAATACCCAGTATATATGTCAGTGGCAGCAGATTCATCATGAATTGTAAAAAGAGACAGTAGTTTTTATTTACATAACAATATGAGCAGGGTAAAAAAAAAGTTGAATAAGTTTGTGTGCTACTTCTCTAAACTTTGCCTGTGACATAAAACTCAAATCACTAAATATTCTACTGTATAGTCAAAAACAAAAAGAAAAACACAAAAAAAACTCTGCTGTATAGTCAAAAACAAAATGAAACACACAAAACAATCAGTTATGTAACACCTTTTAATCTTCATCAGATGCATCAGAAACATACAAAAGGAGTTAGGGAGACTCTCCGTTTCAGTCTTACTCCACCAGATCACTCAGAAGTAATTATAAATGGTAAGATAATCAAAGATACTGTATCACCACTACTTCTCAAAAATTAATGTACAAGGAAGATGTAACATCATGAATGAATATGCTAAGAAGAGTTGAGACTATCCATTGCATCTTTAGCAGGGAAGCCATCAACATCTGTTCTAGTTAGGCAGAAAATATCGTAATCAGAGGACACTTCCATAATTGAGTCATTAATGGGATAAGTATGCCATGAAGAGAATGCCAATAATGTCATGATTCAAACCCGAGCAAATTAAATGCTTCCAATGAAAGATCAGAAGGACCTACCAACTGATGCATGAGGCTGCTACATACAAGGACACTCCCAAAGGAGCTCCACTTGCAAAAAAATAAATAAATAAATAAAACAGTCACACCATAAAAAAATAGTCATAATTCTAGAAAAGTAAAGAAGCCGATGCAGCTGAAAACTCCCTCAAAAGGAAGCTGCCTTTTGAAAAATTTCCAGTTCAAAGGCCTGATTTACTGCCCTTGATACGATAAACAAATTTTCCTCAGATTATTGCAGCAGCATTTCAATCTCCATCTAGCTGTCTTAAGTTCCCCTTTCATATCTTGAAGGCATGGTAAAAGTGCTTGCATAAATTTTTCTTTTGAATTACTAAATTAATTATTTTAATGCTCTAGGCTAAGTGTTAATTATTTAGCTGTTTTATGTTCTCTGAACTTATCATAAAAATTGCCTGGATGAGCAAAGAATGTGCATTGCTAATACATGACTTGATATGTCAGTAGATGAATGTGCATTGCTAACAGATGACTTGATATGTCAGTAGATGAATGTGCATGGGTAATAGATGACTTGATATGTCAGTAGATGAATGTGCATGGGTAACAGATGACTTGATATGTCAGTAGATGAATGTGCACTGGTAATGGATGACTTGATATGTCAGTAGATGAATGTGCACTGGTAATAGATGACTTGGTATGCCAGTAAATGAATGTGCATGGGTAATAGATGACTTGATATGTCAGTAGATGATTGTGCACTTGTAATAGATGACTTAATATGTCAGTAAATGAATGTGCATGGGTAATAGATGACTTGATATGTCAGTAGATGATTGTGCATGGGTAATACGATGACTTGATATGTCAGTAGATGAATGCGTGTGGGTAATAGATGACTTGATATGTCAGAAGATGAATGTGCATGGATAACAGATGACTTGATATGTCAGTAGATGAATGTGCAGGGGCAATAGATTACTTGATATGTCAGTAGATGAATATGCATGGGTAATAGATGACTTGATATGTCCGTAGATGAATGTGCATGGGTAATAGATGATTTGATATGTCAGTAGATGAATGTGCACGGGTAATAGATGACTGGATATGTCAGTAAATGAATGCACTTTGGTAATAGATGAGTTGATCAGTCAGTAAACAAGTCGTTGTGGGCAGACATATATCTGCTGTTGGACAGGTGTGGGCCATACTGGTAACTACCGCTAATTTCCAGTGTAGTTCCTAGCCTTAATGAACATATTAGTTTTAAACCTAAACTGAAGCTCAGGCACTAAAGTAAATTAAAATGCTTAAACTGCACAATGTTACATTATGTTTGCCCAGTGAGATTTGCAGTTTAAAGATTTTTAGCTTTTAGTCCACTGAATGTCAAGCTTTATAATGATTAACACTATATTGTCCATTGTTTTTTTTCTCATATTTCACAAAAAAGTCTTACTGCTGGTGAGGTGTTAATCATGAGATTTCTGTCATGCTTATTTATAACTCCCAGTTTTAATTGTATGTGTGTTAAAAGCTGTTAGGACAAAAATGTTCTTATTATTTTTATTCCAATAAAGTAAGCTTGCAACTTTTTGAGAATCATTGTTGTTGTGTCTTTCAGCTTTTCCCGGTTAGGGGTTGCCACATAGGTTCATAGGTTCATAGGTTCATACTAGGCTATCTGCCCTAGGGCATTTATAAGCCTAGCCAGAGTGTGTGTGGCTTTCGCCACCCTTTGGGGTGAGAATACTACGCCCATTTAGGGTTTAGTTTACTGTGCCTCTGTCTAGTAGTGACACAGAGATGACCCCCAGGGTAAACCTACAATCTCCCATCCACTCGTCAAGATTTTTCTTGAAGAGAGTTAGTGAGGGGCTCTGCCTAACATGGACTGGGATTCTGTTCCAGAGTGTAGGGAGCCTATGGGTTATGAATCTGTCCCTCCAGCACGTCCTATTTATTTCTGTGTTGAGGTTCAAATCTCTTGCTCTCGTGGCTCTGATGGATTTGGATTTTCTGAGGTGGAGCATGTCCATTAATTCCGGATTGGACATGGCCTTGTATGTCAGGCATAGATCACCTCTGAGTAGGCAGTATGCGACTGAATAGAGCTGGAGTTTCTTCAGCCGGGCAGCATATGACATATGTTTGAGACCCTTTATCCTCTTGGTGAGGAACTTTTGGGGTCTTTCTAACTGCTGCAGGTGTCGGGTAAGATACATCCCAAATGGGGCATTGTACTCAATCATGGGCCTGATGAGAGTAAAGTACAGCGGCAAAATGACCTCTCTTGATCTAAATGTGAATCCCTTCATGATAAGGTGGGCAATATAGAAGGTCTTCCTAACCACCTTGGCAATGTGAGTGTCAAATGAGAGGTTACTGTCGACTTGGGTCCCTAGGTCCCTGATTACCTCTTCCGTACTTAATGGATTACCACCTATGTGGTAATTTGTGGGTACCTTGTTTTTCCCAAAGGGTATAACTATACATTTTTTGGCATTCAGTTTAAGGCCATGGCTCTGGCACCAATCATCCATTTCTATGAGGCCTTTCTGAAAGATGCTTGTGTCTGCTGGAGTATCAATTATGGCACCCAGTTTGCAGTCATCTGTGAACTTTGTCAGCCACAATCCTCCTATGTTTGCTTGCACCTCGGAAAAATAAATGCCGAACAAGAGAGGTCCAAGGACTGAGCCCTGTGGTACAACACTTGTGACTGGCTTAGAGTCTGGCATGGCTCCAGCAATTCTGACCTTGTGGGTTCTGTCCTTGAGACAGTTTGCAACCCATCTTGTGACATATGGGTTTACATTTAAGCTGGTGAGTTTGTCAATGATGCCTGAGTGGGGTATTGTGTCAAAGGCTTTTGCAAGGTCAAGGTAGGCTGTGTGAACTGCCTTACCCTCATCAATGGTCTTAGTGACTGTTTCAAAAAAGTCGACTAGGTTCAAAAGGCAGGATCTGCCTTTGACAAAGCCGAATTGGGTAGGATCCAATGTCTGTAGGTCCCTAATGTCTTTGTTTATGAGTTCCATAATGATCCTTTCCATAGCTTTGCAGACCAGGCTCGTCAAGCTTATGGGGCGGTAATTTCCAGGGTCCATAGAAGCACCTCCTTTGTGGAGTGGGACCACTGTTGCTGTACGCCACTCTTTGGGTACGTATCCTGTAGTAAGGCTAAGATTAAACAGCAGCCTTATGTGCGGGTTTAGTTCCTCTTGGAGTTCATGTAGCACGCAGCCCGGGACACCTTCCGATCCCATTGATGCTGTGTTTTTAGCTTTGGAGAGGGCGGCTCTCACCTGGGTATCTGAGATGTTAGGGAGGCTACACTCTGTTGGGATAGATATTTCTCCTTTTGGGGGGGGAGGGGGCAGAGAAATTTGCACTGAACCTGTCTGCAAGGATGTTGGCAATATCTGTGGGTTCAGTGTATTTTGTGTCATTTTGGACTAACTCTGAGCATATCTGGGAGTTTCCACCCAGGTTTCTAACATAGCTAAAAAAGGCCTTGTGATTGTCTTTTGTGTCTTTTGTGATTTTTCTCTCAAAGTTGGCCTTGGATGATTTTATGAGTGATCGAAGTTTTTTGCTAGTACTGATCAGAGATGCCTTCCCTTTTGGGGATTTTGCTCTGTCATGTAGTAGCTTCCTCCTCCTGTTGTAAAGTTTGTTATTGGCTGGGGTCCACCAGACAGGACGCCTGCCTTTGTGGGAATCAGAACTCCGGTCCGCTAATGATTGGCAGTTGATTTTTATGTGCCAAGTTGCCAGCCCTGATGCACAACCTTCAACGAAGGTATGCCCATTCATGCATATCTCCACGCAGAAGACGCTCTAGCTGAGATTCGAACCAGACAGCGTCTTACTGTGAGGCAACAACGCTACCGCAGCACCACCTGAGTCCATTTATTTATTTATGCCCTTATGTACACTTTCATGTCTCACATGGTTTCTGGTATGAAAATAAAGCTGTTCTGCTACTACTAACACAGTTGCACTTGAATGATTTTTCCCAACCCTTCTACAACATACTTAAACAACTTTCAAATCCATAACATTAAAAAGAATCAAACAAATGGACTTCATCACTTTTTCTAACTACTTATTATTATAATTATTGTTGTATTATTATAATTTTTTTCTTTCCATATATATTATTTATTAAATAATTCTTATATGTGCTTATTTTATTTGTTAATCTCATTAAGTTGCCTGGCCCCATATGTGTGTGTGCATGCGTGTGTGTGTGTGTGTGTGTGTGTGTGTGTGTGTGTGTGTGTGTGTGTGTGTGTGTGTGTGTGTGTGTGCATATAAATATATATATAGAGAGAGAGAAATAAGTCCTTGCTTACTGTAAAGGCTGATTTTTTTCCCCTGTAAGCATTCCTGCTATATTTGTAACTGGATAATCGTTATTTATTGATAATTTATATTCACAGGATTGTTGTAGTTTTCGGATGCAGTTAAAGAAGGTCTTATCATTGACTACAAATTTTGAGATTAAACTTAGTTTGTAGTTAAAGCTGCAAAGTTCATTAAAATAAATATTTTCTGCATTTAATTAGGACCTGTTTTTTGTCTAGGTCGGCTTTTGAAATCTAAGTAAAAACTTTTTTTTTTCTTTTGGCTTTCTTATTATGTTTGTGATTTCATTAAAGGGCATTTGTTGAAATTCCCTGTACATTTATGCTTTACAGATATGTGTTAGTGAATGCAGAAATGAATAATATCATACAACTCACCAATGCTATGCTAGGCTGAGTACCTTGGTCACCAAGAATCACATCCCAGTTTGTTTGCATAAGTGGGTATTTTACTGTATCATTTAACTGAGAATATATAGAATATTAGGTATGCTTCATACATGTCATATATTACACAGACCTGTCACTCACCACATTATATCTTAGCACTTATTGACTTGTTCTACTGTCTCATTAATGTACTGTATTATGAATATTGAGACTCAGTCATGTGCCCCATTGGATCTACAATACTGAAATGAGGTATATCTGAAATTTATGATATGCATTATGATTCTTTAAACCGCATTTCAAAAAGGATACTGATATCAATATCTTCCAAGCAGAGAGAGAGAAAAAGATTCTAAATCTCCCATGTTTTTCTGAGATTTTGTTAATTTATGAAAGTCATTTCCAGCTCTGATGTTTTTAAATATAAACTGTCCAGCAGATGTAATAAATCTAAATTGGTTAACAGGTCCCCGATACTTTACTATGCTCTAATGGCAATCACTTTTTACTGTAACATGAAGAAAGATATCTGAGAACTAAAAAAATATTCTTTACATTACTGAATAGGTACAGTTACCACCTATCAATGCTCAGTCTGTCTGATTTTTTTCAGAATGTTTTCTATTAATTATCTGAGGTCTTTACTTTCATGAAGATAATCTCAGCATTCAGAGTTTTCTTTCCTGGATATTCTGTCATCATTTTGTTCTTTTTCACAAAATCATAGAAAATACAAGGCAATTGGGCTCCTTACACTTTGGCAGTATTCAGCCTATGTCCTTGTCTCTTTTTTTCAAAGAGGGATAGGTTTGTCATGCTGTGGGGAAATTTGTGAACGTCCATTCAACTGCCTAACTCATTTTAAAGGATATGTGGGGCTAAGTAAGAAATATGAATCTCGTTCAGTAGCCTCTACATGGCAGCGTTACTTTAATTGATTTGGTCATGGTGTTTACACTCGTATTACTTATCACACATTTACTAAAACTGATTTTTACTGTTTTGTATTTTGGCAGAACATTTGATTGATTTAAGTGAAAAACATGTAGAAAGCTGGCTTATGGCAAAACTCCTTAGTAGAGGTTATAAACAGAGGGAACTATGGTTTCATGACTACATTTTACAAGTATATCTGCAGAAGGACCCTTTGTGGAATCATTCTACAACTACCAGTTCTTCCCAGCTTGAAGATCCAGACATCTCAGTGAGTATTCAATATTCCCTGAAGCCATTAACTTGAGTAAAGTTATTACATGGCTATTTAACTTTAACTAGTTTATTAAATTGTATAAGAACTATGAAACTTTTTTCTCTTTAGTTTGAGTGTTATTTGGGATATTTTATAGGCATCCTGATGTTTATGGACATCAGGCGTGGTTGTAAGCTCTGTGTTTCTACAGTACAGCCAAGCAATCCACTTATGCTGTACTGACGAGGTCAGGAAAAAGGCAGAAACATGTTGTGTCCACAGCTAGTGGGGCTTGGCTTTAATGGTCTGAATGTATCCATAAAGAGTTAAAAAGTAAAAAAAGTCATGGACATTCAGAATCCATGTAGCTGAAACAATGATATGTCCTTAAGGGGTCATTTGCATATATGCCATGGGCCTCAGCTGCAGGAGGTTTATAATATTATACTCTGAAACCATTTTCTCTAATATTGTATATATATATATATATATATATATATATATATATATATATATATATATACACATATATACAAAAAAGTAGAACAAACACTCTGCAATCTGTAGCATAAGATATTTTTGTTTGCTACCGAGACATTCTAAAATAACTAAATATCATATGTTCTATTCATAGAAAGGATAACAGGATCATAAGAAGTTACTAGGCTATTGGCCCTGAGGCCCTTACAAACCTAGCCAAGAATTTAGCCCATGTTCCAACAAGTCAGCACCCTATGCCACTGTCTAGCAGGGACATAGGTAGAATTACAGGGGTGTATTTTCTGCCCCCCCCATGAGATACTCTACCTCATGTGGAGAGGGATGCTATTCCACAAAAGGGGGAGTCTCTGGGACACAAATCTGCCCCTTCAGCATGTCCTATTGATGTCACAGACCAGATTAAGGTCTTATATGTGGGTTACTCAAGTGAAGCTTGATTGCAGATATGCAGCAGTCCCATCAGGGTGGGATCTGAGATTGCTTTGTATGCCAGACAGAGGTCACCTCTGAGGAGTCTGTAGGAGACTGAGTAGAGGGACAGGGCTTTTAGCTGTAGGGTAGATGTGTGAGGCCTTGGATTCTCTGGATGAGGAATCTCTGTGGTCTCTCCAGCTGCTGCATATACTTTGCGAGGTACATGCTGAAAGGGGCATTGTACTCAATAATGGGTCTTATAAGGGAAGAGTACAGGGATGTTAAGACCACCTTGTCCCTGGATGATACCCTTACTAATGAGGTGGGCCATGTAGAAAGCTTTTTATACAACGGAGGCAATATGGTGGTCAAAAGTCAGTTTGCTATCAACCTGGGTTCCCAAGTCCCTCACGACTGATTGGGTGCTTAGTGCCTTATTATCAATGTGATAATTTGTGGGAACATCACTCTCCTCAAAAGGGATGATGCATTTTTTGGCATTCAGTTTGAGGCCATGTTTCTGGCACCAGTCATTTGTTTGTATGAGACCATCTTGGAGGATGTCCACATCACTTGGGGAATTGATGACAGCACCCAGCTTGCAGTCATCTGCAAACTTGGTCAGCCATAGCCCATTAGATTTGGCCTGCACCTATGAAAAGTATATCCCAAACAGCAGAGACCCCAGGACCGATCCTTGGGTATACCACCTGTTATGGGTCTACTACTTGAGGTGGCTTCTCCAATTTTGACTAGGTGGGTTCTATCAGTGAGACAGTTTGTTACCCATTTGGTAACATATGGATTGATGCCTAGTTGAGAGAGTTTATCTTTTATACCTGAGCAGACGAAGGCCTTGGCCAAGTCAAGGTAGGTGGTGTGCACCATCTTCCCCTCGTATATTGCCTTGGTGACTGTCTCAAAGAAGTCAACGAAATTTAACAGGTTTCACCTCTCCTTTACAAAACTAAACTGTATGGGATCAAATGTCTGGAGGTTGCCAATGTCCTTGTCAATGAGGTCCATTATAATCCACTCTATAGCCTTGCAAATCAGGCTAGTTAGGCTGATGGGTCTATAATTTCCTGGATCAGTGGACGCTCCACCTTTGTGCAAAGAGATAACAGTAGCTGTCCTTCACTTGACTTGGACAAAGCCGGTACTCAGGCTTTGGTTGAATAGGGTGACTAAAAGGTGCTGCAAGTTCCTGCCTGAGTTCATCTAGGTTGCAGACTGGGATGTTATCAGGTGCCATGGAGGCTGTATTGTTTGCCTTTGAGAGGGCAGGGATGACTTGCTCCCTAGAGATAAGGGGATGGGGCAGGTATTGGGGATGTCCTGTTTCACTGATTGGGGGGCAGAGGAGTGAAGTTTTCATTGAACCTGTCTGCCATCAGGTTGGCTACATTTACAGGGTTTGTGTATGTGCTGTTCGTGACTACCAGTTCTGAGCAGATCTGGGTGCTTCCTTTGAGATTGTGGACATATGTGAAGAAAGCCTTATGACTGTCTTTAGTAGATGTGGCCAGTTTGGACTCGAAGTTTGCTTTGGAGTATTTCACTAGTGCTCTTATTTGCTTGTTCAGGCTATGGAGAGATTGCTTCCAAGTAGATAACTGCTCCTTCTTCGTCCTGGACAGCAATATTTTCCTTTTATTATAGAGTTGATTTATTGTAGATGTCCACTAGACAGGTTTACTCTTCCTTGAGGAGGAGGATTTCATCCTGTCTGGTATTCCTGACTCCATGCAGCTATATAAATGCTCATATAGTACTTTGGTGTAAGGTTGGACATATGTGTCAGTTTATGTAGGGGGGGGGCTATGAAGCTGTTTATACCTTCCCTCAGGAGGTTGTAATCAGCTTTGGAGAAGTTTTTTTGTTTGACCCTAGCTGGGGGTGGGGGAGTGGGGGAGATGGTGACTTTGAAAGTAACTGCTTTGTGGTCGGATCTTAATCAGGGATCATGACACTGTAGGGATGCTGCAGTGGTTACTCATATTGGTAAATGCCAAGTCCAAGATATTTTCACCTCTTGTGGAGGCATCAAGCAACTGGTCCAAGGCATTTGCATTGCTGAAATCAAGGAATCTCAGGGCATTTGTGTTTTGGCATGAGTATTTCTTCGAGTCTATGGTTGGATAGTTAAAGTCACCCAGGATCAGGATAAAGGGTTGAATCTTAATAGATTTGAATAGGTCCAGATAGGTGGAGTGGGCATCTTGAGTCAGAGTTGGAGGCCTGTAGCTAGCTATGATTTGAATTGGGGTCTTTCAATTGTTAACTGCACCTGGAGTATTTCCTGTGCATCATACTGTTTGACCAGCATAGAGGTGTGTATGGCTTTTATGTATATTGCAACTCCACCTTTTTGTTTTGCTGCCCATGGCTTGGGGTCTGAATGAATGATAGGATAAGTAACCTGGTATGGCTGGAGTTCTCCCTGCAGCTTTGAACCAGATTTCTGTGACTACACAAATATCAGCTTCTTCCAGGGTTAAGAATGCTTGCAATGAGTGCGGTTTCATGTTGAGGCTCCTAGCATTTAGCAGCATAACTTTTAATTTATGTTTTGATGAAAATGTTCATGTTGGTAGTTCTGCCCTCATGGCATTGCCTAAAAAAGGCACTATAGGGGAGGCAAGACCCTTTACCAGGAGCCTGAAGCCCTAGGAAGACAGATGCAGGCCATCTCTGGCAAATCATCATGGCTTGTCAATCATTTCATCCCAGGATGTCAGGTACTAGATCCCTTTGAATGACACCAGAAACTAAGCCAGTTGTTAAACTCAATCATTTTCTGTTTGTATTGAATATTTGTATTGAATGCTGCTTAAGGCTAGGGACATACCTGCCTGGGACACATACTCAGCCAGCTCAATCATGTCTTTCTTCATATAGTCCAGGGAGGTATCTCTCAAGCCATTCACTCCAACATGGACCATGACAGAGTCATAACAGTACTTGTTGAGAGACATGAGTGCATTGGCTATATGGTGGGTTCTGGCACCCGACAAACAACTAACCGTGACTTTCTTCTTATCCAGCCTGGTGAGGGGCACATCTGTGTGTCTCACAATTGAGTCTCCTATGACTAATATGTTGGGTTTATGTTTAGACCTTAGTGTCTGTGAGACACAGGTGTGTGGACAATGTGTGGTGTGGTGGGCAGTGAAGTTTGCATGCACTTATGCTTTGGAGGTCTCTTTTGTTTGGGTATGTTTTTGTTGAGGGCCTCTGCATATCTGGGAGTGTGTTGTGCAGGTATAGGTGGTGTTTGAGGTGTGATGTTCATGTTGCCAACCTTCTCATTGCCTGATACACTGGTTTGTGGGGGAGAGAGCAATGACACTAGGTGGTTGATGTAATTGTATTTCTCACAAATTGTGTTCCTAGGTGGTAGTAGCAGAGGGTTGTCCGTGTACATGAGGCAGTTGCTACACTGTCTCAGGATGCCCATATCATCCAGACTGGCAGGAAGAAATATAGGAAATTGTCCATCCATATTTGTCAGAAACTGAAAGAGCTAAGAGGGTAAAGGAGGAAGGTCGACGAGTAGCACTACTAGATGATAACACAAGTGCTACTAAGGGATAACCTTTAGCTGGAATACCTCAAAAGGGGTTCAAAACCATGCAGCTGAAGCTCTGGATGCAGCAGATCAGTATCTAGACTATGCTACTCAATTTTAAGGTTAAGAACTCAGTAAGAAAAAACTCACAATGAAACACAGATTAATCACTTATATTCAAAAGAATAGAACTCGCAGTATAAAAAAATACAGTTAAACAGCAATGAAATGCAGTTAAATGCAGTTAAACAGTGATGAATTGCAGTAGATAGCAATGAAATATAGTTAATCAGTAGATTGCTTTGAAACAGTAGCTCAGTAATCACAACAGTAACAGACTGCACAAATAAAGCAATGTAATAAATACGGCAAACTAAATGCAGTTGAACTCCTAAGCAGAAACAGCAAAATGAAGTAGAAAGAGTTTTTTTTTTTTAGTAGAAAGTGAAGAGGCAGAAGATAATGAGATAATTCAAGGTTCAGAAGCTAAAGGGGTGGGCCTTTACTAAGTTCTCACTATAAACAGTAGAATGAGCTGAAGTAATGTGATGGGTGGAGTGTTCAGTATCAACTTTACACAAGAGGCGGGCATCTGAAAGCTACCGAGACTTAAGACCACCACAACAGCTGGGCGGGTGGATGGGACAAAAAAACAGTTGCACAGATTACACAGATATACAGTGAAATAAAAGTGCAGACACAGTTAAAAATAAGCACTTATCTTTTTTCCAGTATCACAGCAGAGCAAATGGCAGAAGGCCTCACACTGCAGCTTTGATCATCTTGAGCAAATACGTACAACTGGTTTAAAACACTGGCTATTAAAGGCAGAGAAACAGAAACCAGCCCATTTATCCAATCAAAAATAGCAATGTTGCAGGAATGCTTTTAACTAGATCAAACTAGACTGATTCTCTCTGCCACAAAGAAAACAACTAGGCCTGTCTAGACAAACAATTTCACTACAAGCTCAAAAGGTTGCAAATAGTAACAGATATTCAGCTCTAACATTCAAAAAAGGAGACTAATAACAGTTGCACAGATTACAAGTGCAGAAACAGTTGAAAATAAGCACTTATCTTTTGCCAATATCACACCAGAACAAATGGCAGAAGGCCTCACACTGCAGCATTGAACAGCTTGAGCAAATAAGTTCAAGTGGTTTAAAACACTAGCTATTAAAGGCAGAGAAACAGAAACTAGCCCAAGTACCCAATCAAAAACAATAGTGTTGCAGGGATGCTTTTAGCTAGATCAAACTAGACTGATTATTTCTGCCACAAAGAAAACAGCTAGGTGTCTCTAGACAAAAGCTTTCACTACAAGCTCAAAAGGATGCAAACAGTAACAGATAGCAGCTCTAACAGACAAAAAAGGAGACTAAAACAGTTGCCCAGATTACACGGATATACAGTAAAGCAGAAGTGCCGAAACAGTTGAAAATAAGCACTTACCTTTTTCCAATATCACAGCAGAACAAATAGCAGAAGGCCTATCTTACTGCAGCTTTGAACAGCTTGAGCAAATAAGTACAACTGCTTTACAACACTGGATATTAAAGGCAGAGAAACAGAAACCTGACTTTACCTATTGTACTAATGTAAAACATACTTTTTGTTTACTACTGAGATATTGTAAACTTACTTAATATTATATGCTCTATTTTTGCCAACGTTACCTATCATACTATGAAGTTAATTGCAATTACTTTCATGGTCTTCTCTGGGCTGAGACTAAAATTGGTCTGTTGAGATGAGGACTCTACCCTGGTCAACACATTAAAATCAACAAATATAAGTAAAAATATCTCCTGTTTTTTACTTAGAGTGGATATAAAAAGTGTACCGCCCCTGTCACAATGCCAGGTTTTTGTGATATAACCAGTTGCAGCCTTAGATCAACTGGTGCCCTAGGTAAAAGGGCTCCAAGGCACCCCCCCACCACACCACCCAGCACCCTCATCCTGGTCTACCTACACTAAATAAATACTGGAAAAGTGCCCCTGCTAGAGCGGTGCCCTAGGCGGCCGCCTAGTTGGCCTATGCCTAAGGCTGGCTATGGATATAACAAATGAGACCAAAATAAATCATTTCAAAACTTTTCCCACCATTAATGTGACCTATAACCTGTACAATACAATTGAAAACAAACAAATCTGTTAGGGGGGAAAAATATAAAAAATAAAAAATGTACAATAAGCTGGTTGCATAAGTGTGCACACCTTTAAACTAATACTTTGTTGAAGTACCTTTTGATTTAATTACAGTATTCAATCTTCTTGGGTACACACCTGCCATCAATTAAAGAGACTCTGATTAACCTCAAATAAAGTTCAGCTGTCCTAGTAGGATTTTCTGACATTTACTCAGTTGCTTGCTACAGCAAAAGCCATGGTTCGCAGAGATCCTACAAAGCGTCAAAGGGATCTCATTGTTGAAACGTATCAGTCAGGAGGAAGGTACAAAAAAATTTCTGCAGCATTGGATATACGATGGAACACAGTGAAGACAGTCATCAAAAAGTGGAGAAAATATGGGACAACAGTGACGTTGCAAAGAACTAGACATTCCTCCAAACCTGATGAAAAGACAAGACGAAAACTGGTCAGGGAGGTTGTCAAGAGACCTACCACAACACTGAAGGAGCTGCAAGAATTTCTGGCAAGTACTGGTTGTGTACTACATCTGGCAACAATCTCCCGTATTCTCCATATATCTGGCCTATGGGCTAGGGTTGCAAGATGGAAGCCTTTTCTTATACAGAAAAACATCCAGGCCTGGATAAAATTTGCAAAACAATACATCAAATCTCCCAAAAGCATGTGGAAAAATGTGTTATGGTCTGATGAAACCAAGGATGAACTTTTTGGCCACAATTCCAGAAAGTACATTTGGCACAAAAACAACACTTCACATCACCAAAAGATCATCATCCCCATGTTGAAGTATGGTGGTGGCAGTATCATGCTTTGGGGTTGCTTTTCTTCAGCTGGAACTGGGGCTTTAGTCACGGTGGAAGGAATTATGAACAGTTCCAAATACCAGCCACTTTTGTCCAAAACCTTCAGGCATCTGCTAGAAAGTAGAAGATGAAGATGAATTTCCCCTTTCAACACAACATAGACCCCAAGCATACATCTAAATCAACAAATGAATGTCTTCATCATAAGAAAATTTAAATTTTGGAATGGCCCAGCCAGAGCCCAGACCTAAATCCAATAGAAAATCTGTGGGGTGATCTGAAGAGGGCTGTGCACAAGAGATGCCTCACAATTTGACAGATTTGGAGCAATTGTGCAAGGAAGAGTGGGCAAATATTGCCAAGTCAAGATGTGTCATGCTGATAGACTCCTACCCAAGAAGACCAAATGCTATAATTAAATCAAAAGATGCTTCAACAAAGTGTTAGTTAAGAGTGTGCACACTTATGCAACCAGCTTATTGTATGTTTTTTTATTTTTTTTCTCTAACAGATTTGTTTGTTTTTCAATTGAACTGTACAGGTTATAGGTCACATTAAATGTGGGAAAAGTTTTTAAATGATTTGTTGTGGTCTCAATTTTTTTTATATCACAAACACCTGGCATTTAAACAGGGGTGTGTACACTTCTTATACCCACTGTAGTAGCAAAACCCAGGAAGGAAAGAGGGGGTATTATACCCCATTATACACTATTGGTTCATTCCAACCATAGACCGATCAAAGAGAGTCCACATAATTGGATGCATCAGATACTTTCTCACTGTATCAGTTTTCTACTACATCTACCTGCTTGATGAGCCAAAGGTTACCTCCCTCCATCCCCTCTCGGTAACTGTTTTTCCATCTTCAGCAGCTGTGAAAATTCCACGTAACACAGGCAATTATATATTTTCATATTTGTTTAATAAAGTGGTCTCAGTTCAGTATTGTTTTTTTGTTCCTGATTTGAAGGCATGTGTCCCCTAATGGCTACAGGGCAAACTAGTGGGCTGTTAGAATGAATGCATTTATATTCGCAGTCCACTGCATCATGCTGTGTGTTAGCTGGACATGCAGACATTCCCTAATGTCAGATTTTGCTAAAGAAAATGTGAGCATTTTGATTAGTGGACAAATATTACCCAAACAAAGGCCCATCAAGTAGGACCCTTCTAATAAATCAAATGGTGGAAAAAGAACAAATCTGTTATTTAAGCAGCATAGTTTCACTAGTGTTTAGGAAAGTGTCACTTAAATGTTAATTAAGAGTTGCCTTCGGGAGGGAGTAGATTAATAGATGCAGATGGTCGACAGGTATGCAATATCAACAATCTCTCCCTTTCCCCTGGGATTGTGGGATCTCAGAGTTTGTGTAAATAATTAGCAGGGAGTGTGGAGCATGCATTTGATTTAGTCTGCTCCAGGGTAATCCCTGGAGCATGCACAGAATATGTTGATATTTCTAATTCAACATTATGATATCAGTCTTCTGTATGTCAGAGTACTGCCCAATTGATCGGGTGTCCAACACCCACATACACGCACACACACACACACACACACACACACACACACACACACACACACACACACACACACACACACACACACACATACACATACATATATATATCTATATACATAAATATATATATATATATATATATATATATATATATATATATATATATATATATATATACAGACACACACACACCCATATATAAATACCAAAACTAAGAGTCCTCACTATTTTTTTTAAATAGTCATCCTGTGTCTATTATGCGGTTGTACCTAGGTTGATTGCCATGTATTATATCTCTTTCAAAATTGTGGCAAAAGGCTATACTAGCTCATTGTTACAGCTTTGAACACACACACACTCACAGACACACACACACACACACACACACACACACACACACACACACACACACACACACACACACACACACACACACACACACACACACACACACACACACACACTCTCTCTCTCTCTCTCTCTCACACATTGCAGCAAATCATCCGATTACAGTTACCTAGCAAATGAGATAACATAATAGCCTTGCAGGGACCATTTGCAAACTTGTCTGCAGTGCTGCTCACACCACTTAACAGGTTGCATCTGAGGCAACCACCCCCATGCCTCACCCAAATGAAAGCTCTGATCTATCATCATTCTTGGCTCACTTCTGTCCACATAATTACAGATAAGTCAAAGAAAAAAGTAGCCCTTCTGTGAAATAGCAGTTTAGACTGATGTTTGGGTTAATGATGCATGTACCTTTATTGAAAATGTCTCCTAAAGCAGTATTTATTGCATGATCTTCCTTTTTAGTATAAATTCAGAGTTTGAGTACTTGACAAAGTGTGCAATGGAACATAAAATAAACTACATAGTTCTGTTCTATGCTAATTTCCCACACAGTACAAATCTAGCATTTTGTTTGCATCATCAGTCTGTGACCACTTAGTCTACATTTTACTTTCTTCTTTTTCCATGCTTGTAATGCAATAAATCAAGAAAATTATACCTTCTTATCAAAGGAGATCAGATAAGCTACAGCAAGTGACCCAGTTAACTTAAGAGAAAGACAGATTGCATTTAAGTAATTCAGATCTGCCAATAATGTATTATTTTTATAAACTTCTGTGATTGAATGGCTTAAGCAGGAATTCAGGGTTATGTCATGCATGTTGGAAGGACATGAGACACTAACAGCAGATACTGAGCTATCCAACCACAGAATGCCGACTATCAGGATATTTGTAGGGATCTTCACCTACCATTATGCAGTGCTTGTAAAAAAAAAAAACATTGGTTAGGCAAAAAGAATCTTTCTAGCAGTGGTAAACTTCTTCTTTTGGCTTTTCCTGGTTAGGTGCCACTACAGCGGATCACCTGTCCGCTCATGATTGGCAGTGGAGTTTTATGGTGTCGAGTTGGCAGCCTGGCGCCCAACCTTCCACAGAAGACACACACATGCACGCACTTACGCCTAGGGCCAATTTAGAGTGTCCACTCCACCTACAGCATGTCTTTGGGATATGGGAGGTAACCAGAGTACCCGGAGGAAACCCATGCAACCACAGGGAGGACATGCAGACTCCACACAGAAAGCACCCCAGCCAAGGATCGAACCGGAGAATCTCTTGCTGTGAGGTGGCAATGCTAACCGTTGCACCTCTAGTTAAAATATCAGAAAGCTCTATCTGGCCAAGACAGAAACTCATTTGAACTAACTGCTATTATTTATTTATTTGTTTGTTTGTCTTTGCTGACCAGTAAACGTCTGACTGGGTAAAACCTATTTTCAGCAGAGGCCCAAGGAGAAAAGCTCCACCTTTAATTAATACGTAGGATCATAGGATCATAGGAAGTTACTAGGCTATTGGCCCTTACAAGCCTAGCCAAGAATTTAGCCCATGTTCTAACAAGTTAGCACCCTATGCCACTGTCAAGCAGGGACATAGGTGGAATCCCAGGGGTGTATTTTCTGTTCCCCATCCAGTTATCCAGGTTGCGCTTAAAAAGGTTTAGTGAGACACTCTGCTTTATGTGGACAGGTAGTCTATTCCACAAAAGGAAGACTCTCTGGGACACAAATCTGTCCCTCCAACAAGTACTTTTGATGTCACAGACCAGGTTGAGGTATCGCATGTGGGTTACTCGAGTGGAGCTTGACTTGCGGATATGCAGCAGTCTCATCAAGGTGACAGGATGCAAATTTATAATTGCAGGGCAAAAACATCTGTACATGAGCTTATTTACATAATTTTTAAATATTTCTTACATGAACATGGCATTTTAACACAAAAACAAGCAAATAATTAACATAAATTGGCTAATTATTGAAAAGAAAAATAAAATACAATAACAGTTAATGTACTTATGATAGCTGCATGGAAAAGATGAAAAGGAGTACTTTTGAGGTTGGTAATAATTTACAGACAGACAAGTAGTACTGTAGCTTAAAAGTTGATGATAAGAGGGATATGAAAGGAGAAATTATGGAAATGAGCAGAAACATAATTAGACAGAGGAGGGATTGTACTTACTGGTGGGGTGTGAGAGAAGGAGGAAGAATAAGAGTTTAGGAAATAAGTGCAGTGTGAAAGGAGCGATAAGGTACAAAAGTTTGGGTAGCAAAGTGGTTGTAAGAGTTGGAGTAAAGTAATCTGAGCAAACCACTAGCTAAGTGAGCAGGAGGAAGAGAGCCATATTTGGCACAGGTGCTGTTTAAGCAAAGTTTTGAAACTATTTAAGTTTTCTGTCTGTTTTAATTGTGTGAGGATTTCATTCCAGACTTTTGACACATAATGAGAGTAGAAAGTGTCTCCAGCAGTGTTGAATATCTTACTGATACATAGTAAAAGTTTATTGAAGGTCTCTAGTGGGTGAATAGTACAATATTGATTGTGGATGGGGCAGAGCAGATAAGAACTGAATTGTCAGTGTATTGTACAAGAGTGGCAAGTGTTGTAGTCATATGAATGTCGCTTTTCTTATGTGCAGTAAGAAGATGTTGAGGCTTGGATATTCATTTAAGTAGTTTATTGAATATAAGTACATCAGGATGGATAGCAAGAACAATGAACTTAAACAAACTATCTAACTGAATGACTACATACTTGTATGCACTCAGTCTGGCTGCTCACTCAAAATGGCAATCTTGCTTGCACATGCTCAATACTTATATGCACATGCTAGCTCACTGGAAAGCTTCTTGAAGGTATATCATACACACTGATCTACATCCTCCCTCTTTAATGAGCTATCCCATATAAACAATGACATTTTAATAGGCATGCAGTTTATACAGACACTAATAAAGAAAAACAACAGTCACGTCCAGGTTACCATGTATCTGGAACTAGGTTTTAAGATGCGACCTGATCTCATGACATACAAAAAAAACAAAGACCAGGAAACAAACAAGCGAAAGGAGCTCCAGACCACGAAGAACACCAAACCCAATAGTTCTTTTAGTTCTTTCCTTTTATTATTAATATTAAATAATAACCAAAATTTCGTTTAGCTACAAACACCAAAAATACAAGGTTCTTTAGATTTTTTTAAAAACACACAAATGCCATAGATCTCATGACATAATAGTTAGGACTGGGTTAAGCAAAAGGGACAGTCACTGGGGAATGTTCTGCTTCCGGAGTCTCAGGGGTTTTCTTTGGAACAGGGTTTGTTGACCGAATGTCCTCTGGAACAGGAACATTGGACAAGTCACTCTGAGAACTAGAGTCTTTGTCACAGACAAGATGCTGTAACACTGGTTCGGACACTGGTAACAAATGCTTCCGATTTCATCTGAATTCCATTCCTTGTGATTCCACAATGTACAGTCTCAGCTCTTGACATAAACTTTTCACAAATCCGATGTGATCAAAACCTTTTGACATCTGCATCCTTACTATCTCCCCTTTTTTCAAAGAACTGAGCAGTTTGCTGGTTTTATCATAGTAAGACTTATGGGACAAATGCTGTTTCAACAGTTGGGCTTTTACTGCTTTGTTGTTCTTAGTACTTGGAACCAATAAATTACTGCTGATTGGTAGTGTGGTCTCGTATGTCTTAACATAAGTCTCTGGGCAGGTGAACCAAGATGATTATCATGAGGAATGTTTCTGAGATTTAATAAGTTTAGGAAAACATCGGTATTGTGACATCTGGACTTTTCTAACAACTGTTTTGAACTTTGAACTGCACGTTCAGCCAAGCCGTTTGATTGAGGGTATTCAGGACTACTCATAGTATGAACAAAGTCCCACTCTTCTGCAAATTTCTTGAACTGCTGACTAGTAAACAATGCACCATTGTCAGAAATAACTGTGTGGACTACCATGGACAGAAAAATGTCACTTCAACTTAGTATTTACAGTACTGGAAGTTAGGTTAGGAAGTAGGTCAATCTCAAAACAGTTTGAATAAAAGTCTACTAACACCAAACAATGTTGACCTTTCCACTCGAACATGTCTGTGGCTACTGTCAAACAAGGTAGTTCAGGAATCTGGCTTAACTGAAGTGGTTCTTTCTGCTGATGTGGCTTTGTACTATTACATACCGAACAAGATGAAAGTACTTTCTCATTATCTCTTGACACAGAAGGCCAAAATACTAGACTTCTTGCCCTTCTTTTGGTAGGATCAGTTCTTGGGTGCCCATGATGCAAGATCTTAATATATTCTTGTTGCAAGGATTTTGGAAAAATCACTTTAGGACCTTTCATAGGTTCATAGGTAATACTAGGCTATCTGCCCGAGGGTATCTCTAAGCCTAGCCAGAATGTGTTGGCTTTTGCCACCCCCTTAGATTAGTTCCCTGTGCCTCTGTCTAGCACAGCCATTAGTTCCCTGTGCCTCTGTCCAGCAGAGCCACTGCAGTGATCCCCGGGGTAAATTTTCTGTTTCTCATCCACTCGTCAAGGCTTCTCTTGAAGAGTGTTAGTGAGGGGCTCTGCCTAATGTAGAATGGAATCCTGTTCCAAAGCAAGGGGAGTCTCTCAGACAGAAATCTATCCTTCCAGCACGTCCTATTTATCATTGTGGTGAGGTTTAGACCCATAGAGCGTGTGGCTCTTGGGGATTTGTTTTTTTTTTAGGTGGAGCATATCCTTCAATTCTGGGTTGGACATGGCCTTGTATGTCAGGCAGACATCACCTTTGAGTAAGCTGTATGCAACCAAGTACAGCTGGAGTTTCTTCAGTCGGGCTACATAGGGCATCTGTTTGAGGTCAGTAATCCTCTTGGTGAGGTACTTCTGTGGTCTTTTCAGCTGTTGCAGGTGTCTTGTAAGGTACATCCCAAATGGGGTGTTGTACTTTATGATGGGTCTGATGAGTGATGAGTTGAGGGGCACAATAACCTCTTTTGTTCTAGATGTACACCATTTTGTGATGAGGTGGGCCACATAGAAGGATTTTCTAACCACCTTAGCAATATGATTATCAAAGGAGAGATTACTATCTACTTGGGTCCCCAGATCCCTTATTACATTTTCTGTATTTAGGGGACTACCACATATCTGGTAGTTCGCAGGTACTTTGTTTTTTTTCCAAAGAGGATGACTATGCACTTTTTGGCATTTAGCTTGAGGCCATGATTTTGACACCAGATATCCGTCTCAGTGAGACCCTTCTGGAGGATGTCTGTATCAGCCGTAGAGTCAGTTATGGCCCCCAGTTTGCAGTTGTTTGCAAACTTGTACAGCCATAGTCCTCCTGTGCTTGCCTGTACCTCTGAGAAGTTTATACTGAACAGGAGGGGTCCCAGGACTGAGCCCTGGGGGATGCCACTTGTAACCAGTTTAGAGTTGGACCTACAGCCTGCAACTCTCACTGTGTGGGTTCTATCCATGAGCCAATTGGCAACCCATCCCATGATGTAGGGGTTTATGTGCAAGCTGGTGAGCTTGTCTATAATACCAGAATGGGGAATGGTGTCAAAAGCCTTTGCGAGGTCTAGGTAGGCTGTGTGGACCTCCTTTCCCTTATCTAAAGCCTTGGTAACTGTCTCAAAGATGTCCACTAGGTTTAGGAGGAATGATCTGCCCTTAATAAAGCCAAACTGGGTAGGGTCCAATGTTTGGAGGTTCCCAATGTCTCTGTTAATAAGTTCCATAATGATGCGCTCCATAGCCTTGCAGACCAGGCTAGTCAGGCTTTCAGGGCGATAGTTCCCGGGGTCCATTGTGGTTCCACCTTTGTGGAGCAGGATAACTGTTGCTGTGCACCACTCTATGGGTACGTAGCCTGTAGAGAGGCTGAGTTTGAACAGTGTGTTTGAACATTTTGGAGCTCATGTAAGACACAGCCTGGGACACCATCCGGTCCCATTGAAGCTGTGTTTTTGGCTTTGGATAGGGCTGTTTTAACCTGTGTGTCAGTGATTGTCGGGGCTCTACATTCTTCTGGTATGGTTATGGGCCCTTTAAGGGGTGAGAGGAGGTGAAGTTTGCACTAAACCTGTCTGCCAGAATGTTGGCAATATCAGTCAGTTCAGTGTATTTTGTGCCATTCTGCACTAACTAACTTAGAGCAGATCTGAGAGTTTCCACTTTGGTTCTTGACATAGCTAAAGAACACGTTGTGGTTATCTTTGGAGTCCTTGGCAACTTTTCTTTGAAGCTAGCCTTGGATGATTTTATGAGGGATCATAGTTTCTTGCTGATACTGATCAGGGATGTCTTTCCTTCTTGGGATTTTACTCTTTTCTGTACTAGTTTCCTTCTTCTATTGTATAGCTTATTTATGGCAGGGGTCCACCAGAATGGTTTCCTTTTCTTGGAGGAGTGAGTCTTGGTTTTGCTTGGGATAGCATGATCCATACATTCTTGCAAGTGCTCATAGATTGCCTTTCTAAGGGATTCAGCAGCTTGGACAGCATTGTCCTTTAGCATGGGAGCTGTGAACCTTTCCATTTCGGTCTTAAGTAACGTGAAGTTTGCTTTTGAAAAGTTTTTCACAGTGGTTTCCTTGATTGGGGGGTGGGGGCGGAATGTGGATTTCCAGAGTGATTAGTCTATGGTCTGATCTAACCAGCCAGGGGTTGATCTCCAGTGTAGAACACCGGTTGCCCATGTTGGTGATGACCAGATCCAATATGTTGTCGCTTCTGGTGGGGGTGTTGACCAGTTGATCCAGGGTGTTCAAGTTTATAAATTCTAGGAAGTGTTGGGCAAGGGAGTTAGTACTTGAGTAGTTCTCCAAGTTAATGTTTGGGTAATTGAAATCACCAAATATTAGGGCATTTGGTAGGACCTTCATATTTTCTAGTGTCTCCAGAAACGTGGAATGGGGGTCCTGGGTCATGGTGGGTGATCTGTAGCAAGCTACAATTTGAATTACAGTTTCAACATTGTTAGTTGCACATGGATGATCACTGAGGCATTGTGCTGTGCCACTAACCTGGAGAAGTGGCTATCCTTGATGAATATGGATATACCCCTACCTTTTGTGTTTCGGTCCGGCTTCTGTGGCCGAAAAGTATGGTATGAGTAATAGCCTGGTACTGCTGGGGTGCTCTCTGGAGCCTAAATCCAGGTTTCTGTTACTGCACATATATCGATTTTCTCCATACTGAGGAGTGCCTTGAGTGCATGCATTTTGAGGTTTAGACTTCTGGCGTTGAGTAGCATTACCCTCAGTTTTTGGTTACTTGTGCTATTTACGGTGGTGGGTTTGTCTTTTGAGCCTTGCCTAAAAAAGGCACTATGGGGCCGGCAAAAGCCTTGGCCAGTATTCGAAAGCCTAAGAGTGACAGGTGCAAGCCATCTCTTGCGAAGCAACATGGCTTGTCAAGCATGTCATCCAAGGTGGACAGATACTGGATCCCCTTTGAATGACACCAGAAACTTAGCCAATTGTTGAAATTGATCATTTTTTTCTTTATACTGTGGCATCATTCTTGGTGAGGGCAGGATGCTACTCAGGGTCAGGGTCATACCTGCCTGGGCTACATGATCAGAGAGCTCTTCCATGTATCTTTCCATGTAGTCCAGGGAGGTACATCTCAGGTCATTCACATCAACATGGACTATGACAAAGTCATATTTGTACTTGTTCTGGAGTGACCTGAGTGCTTGTGTTATGTGGCGGATCCTGACACCCAACAGGCAGCAAACTGTAACCTTCACATTGTTCAGCCTAGTTAGTGGGACATTAGTGTGCCTGACTACAGAGTCACCTATCACTAGTGTGTTGGGTATGTTATTTCACCTTAAGGGCTGTGATTGCGTAGCACATTGATTATGTGAAGTATGTGTTTCATGGTTTGTGATGGAGTGTGGAGGTTGCTTGGGTGTCTGCTGTGGAGGTCTCTTTTGCTTTTGCAGATTTTTATTTAGAGCCTCCAAGTATGTTTTAGTGTATATTTGTGTGTGTTATTTGCCGGTGTTGGTTTAGTAGGTCTATGTGAGACTGGTGGTGTGTTGCAAAAGCAAACAACACATAACTGACCCCATGTAAAGTGAAAGCTTATCTAACCAGAATGATAGCCATTTTTTTCTTTTTCAAAAAAAAAATTAAAAAAAAAAAAAAAAAAAAAAAAATGTGGGGTTGTATACTGACAATGCCTATTTAAATATATCAAATCTGAGATCGTACTACAGTGCCGGAAAGACAAAGAAAAAAAAAGAGCCAAACTAATTCTTTTAAAGAACCCTCCCAGGAAAAAAGCTTTGCTATAAGCTTTTTTTCAATTTTACCTTTCAACGAATTTCAGATGCACAAGCGACAGCATATCTGCGAACGATTAGCGAGCCGAGCTTATAGCAGCTGGGATACACAGACAGCAGCTTTATTTTATACATTTTATTGTTGTATTTATGAATTTATTCATGTCTAGTTGTACAAGTGGATATACAAGTATTGTTAATTGAATTTTAGATCCCATACCCATTCTAAAAATGCTTAGTAATATAATACCTGCTATGCTAACAACTTTCTAAATATATAAGACTGATATTTAAAATCTTTTTTATAATTTTTGGATGTTTGCTCGATTTTTTTTGAAGAGGTTGGGTTGGGAAGATATGGAGTAATAATACATGGTTTACTTTCATGTGTCGCATTTCACACAGGCGAAACACAATTGTCCGAAGGCAGTTTGCAAATGCAAATGCGAAAAAAGGAGAACTGTGCAAAATGCAATGCACAGTGACATTTGCTCATTGCACAGTTCATTAGATTTTTTTTTCATTATTGTTTGAAAAAAAATCAACTAATGTTTGTTTTGCTGATTTTCGAACATTTAAAACTGTTTACTTGTTTTTTTCATTTTTTGTGTGTGATTAAGCTCATATGAGCAATCACACCACTGTGATTCGGCTTGTGTAAAGGTACACAAGACAAAGAACACTGAAAAGAGACCATGATATATACAAACTGTTAATTGAATAATTGGCTGTTGTCATCAAATTAACATTAAAAAGATGTATTTAGAAAGACAGAAAGGTAAAAACTGTTAAAAACCTATTATATGTAAATATAAATACATATAAAAACATATAAAAAGATGTGAACTAAAAATAATGAAACTAATGCTTGAGACGTCTCATTTTAAAGAAAGGTTTAGAGAGAGGTTACTTAAAAAAACCTGGTGGTTTTATTTAATAAATAAAGGATCCATTTCTGTTCTGCTGCCCTGTGTGTGTCTGTCTCCTCTCTCTCTCTCTAGCCTAGCTAACATATAAAAGAATAACAAAAAAAATATGTGAAGGATGAAGGATCTGTTGACATATAATGACTGGCTATCTGCATCTTTCTCTTCTGATTCCTCAGTATTCAGTAAGTGTTCAGTTTCCTGCCCTTTAGTTTGTTGTATGAGCACTTGTGACATTGCTCACAATGTTCAACAGTCTGCATAGTAATTAATCCTGATAGTAAATTTTTTGGTAGGATGTGTATAGACTGTTGAATAAATATACTGAGCAGAACAGTGTCTGCAAAAGTGAGACTTGTTTCTAAAAGAGAGGCAGGTGTATCATTAATAGTATCTTTTCAGTTGGAATCTCTAGGTAAAAATATTTCTTCTTTTTTGATCTATAATAATTATTGATATCACTAGAGTAACTGAAAAAAGATTAAAAACCTGTCTGTAGTAGTGGATGGTGTTCTAATCTTTATTTCTTTATTAGTAACATTTCTAAAATATGGTCTACTGTCCTTTCTATGTGTCCATGCTTGATCTATCACTTTGTTGATTTCTTGTTCAGAGTAACCCTAACCTCTAAATTCTTGTCTATCTGTATTGTAAGGCATTTGCATCATCACTGTGTCATGATTGTGTAGTCCCTGCACCCTGTATAATTCTCCCTTCAACATGGTTAGAATGTGTCTGGGTGGGGTGCTGTTTTTTTTATTTACATTTTTCCTTTTTTTTTTTCTTGTTTATGCGCTATATATATTAGTTCTGATTTCCTATTCTAGACATCCAGAAACAACTCTATTTTATCACCTAGCCAGTCATGTTATGTCAACAGATCCTTCATATATTTTTAGGTTATTTGTTATTCAAGTTTATAGAGGCTAATTTACGAGGAGGAGACACATTGAATATTATTAGGGCAGCAGCTGAATGGATATTTTTAGTTCACATCTTTTTATATGTTTTTATATGTGTTTTTTTACAAATGTTTTTTTTGTCTGCTTATTACCCCAGTACACACTTATATATTTATATAATAGGTTTTATTAACAGTTTGTATATATCATGGTCTCTTTTCTTGCCTTACTGCACTCAGACCCATCTTTGAAGCCGCTTTTGTGTTTTATTAAGAAAATAGTATGCACACTGGTAGGATTGAACAATATTTTGTGGTACTTGAAGATGGATGGATGATCAATTGGATATACTGGTATGGCTTGGGGAGGGCTTGGCCCAGTTCCTTATCTTCAATTATGACATTTTAATTTACTGCACTTTAATTCTGTTTATCTGTCATAGGTGTATTACCATAGATTTCTTGTGTTCCTACTATAGGTATATACATTTAAGCATATTTACAGTATTGTCTGGTCATCCTGCTTCCTTACAACTCCAGTGACTACATCACATCAAAAAAATAACAACTTAATCACATTCATCATAATCACTCTTCACTCTTAAAATAAACAAGGATGCTTTTGCACAATAAATAATTAATTAAATAAACAAACAAATTCTTCAAAAAACGTATGCAATATCAGCAGGCATATTACAATTATTTCTATAAATCTGGGGAAGAAAACTGACAGAAAACTGAATGGAATGAGGAAAGCCTTTTCCTACCATCCAAATTCATCCAGCAGGGACAACACCTCCCATAATGCATAGCACTGATCCAGAAAGCAGTCCATCTGTACCTATCATTACAACAAGGCCTCTGTGGCATTAAAAGTGTTATTGCATCTCAAATCAAAAATCAGAATTTTTGCATATTTAATACATACACAGACCCTTTCATTTAGTCATTTTAAATGAGGTTTTGCAGCCCTTGCTAGCATGATGCTATATACTGTAGGACATTGCAAACTGAAATGCAGTAAGTCATTAGCTTTTGGAGGAGCTATTATAGCTTACGTTCAATTAAATAAAATTAGCAGCGTGTTTACCTTTCCCCAATGTTTTAGCTTCAATAATCTCACTGATCCTTCCAGGACCCACACCATTCTGAGCAGTCAGTGTAAATTTATACCACGTCCCACATTTCAGATTCTCTAACCGGTAAGAACGCTCACTAGGACTTATGGGAATGCTGCCCCACTGTTCACTGTTGTCTTCTGAGTACTGAAGAATATAGCCTATAAGAAGGAAATAAAAATAAATAATTATTTTTCAAACCTTTGTAATTTTTTTTATGTCACTCAAAGAACTATTGAACACCTTTTGAAGAACATTAGAAAAATAAATAAAAAAAGGATGTTCTTAAGTTTCTGTTTACTAATATGTTATAGCTGCTACTTGTGTGCTAGAGATGCTATCTGATACTTGGTGTAAAATATTAATTCTTGAGTATTGTCACTAAATATAGATATACAGTATACATATATATATATATATATATATATATATATATATATATATATATATATATATATATATAGATAGATAATTTCAAATGTTAATATACAGTACAGACTCTATGGCAATGTTAATAATATAAAAGTTGATGCAGGTCGCTTAAGAAAAACATGCTGTATTCAAGTCTGTTATGATTTTATTTTATTTTGTAGCATTCAGATGACCAGATTTGTTCCTCTGTGAGTAATACCATGATTTATATATGACGAGATGTGGATTTTGTGTGTGAGGTTTTGTTGATGGTTGCGCAGTAATCGTTGATACAAAACTAACTTTGTTGTGTACGTGACACTTCGGGTAAAAGTTTCTGTCAAATGCTTGGCTTGTTTTTTCCTGTCTTGTTAATATAAAGCGTTCAGTAAATTACAGGTTTGCATGTTAGGGATTTCACTCAAGTGCTATGATTTATAACAATTAACATAAGCTGGCAGATTTCAGGAAAATATCAAACTTTACTTTATAAAATTTGCTCATGTAAAATGTGCTAGATCTAAGCTTAGAAGTTATGTTGCATTACATTCAGAAAAGTATCACAGTCTGTTCCACAAATAAAGGTGCAAGAAGTCAGAAAGTGTAAATATTTTTTTTAAATACACATTAATGTAGCAAGGCTATTATGCTGCATGCCAGTTTCTGATGTCAGATATCAGCCATATTGTACATCTTCACACATTTTAAAATCCTGTGACTGGTTATCTTGCAAGACTATCCTTAAAGAAATGGAGTAATTATATTTAAAAGGACAAACAGAAATCTTGGGAAAAAGTTTTCATATTAATGGTTCCCTTTTCTGGTGCTAAAATACATATTACATTATCACCAAAAAAGTGCATGTGTATCTCAAGTATTTGTTTAATGACATAATATATATATATCAATCAAAGGAAATGTTTCCATTTACAAAATAGCATGCCATTTTATCTTACCATTTGTTTGTTTCTCTAAAAATGTCAAATTATAACTGAGATTAGTTTAGGTTTATAGATGGCTTGATTTTATGTGCCATACTTCAATGCTGAAGGCTGGTAATTTATAATGTAAAACAATACTTATAAAGGAGAGACTGCATTTAGTGAACAAAGCTCTGCATGAGAGAAAAATAGGCTACAAATAAAGTGTGCTAACTGTGACAGCTCTTATTACAAGGAGAACAAAAGGTTCATTGGCTTTACTTAACACAGTTTCTTAACACATGTGAGAATGGCATTCATTTTGTAGTAACTTTCTACAAAGATAATCCCCGGGATTTATGAAGCTTGCGCCATGTGCTGGAGTAGCATCGGCGATCTAGCATCAAATATGGCCGTCGAGCGATTCAGGTAAGAGCTGTTTCCACGTGCACTACCAGCATATGCCAGAGTTGTGCAGCTCCTGGCGCATATATGCTAATTACCCCTTGTACAGCAGTGTAGCATGCAAATGAAGGTATAGTTATATAGCGATTCATGAAGTGGTGCAGGCATAGCATAAGCATGCAGAAATGTAAACCAAAAAAAAGGTTTGCATTTTTTCAAGCAGAACAACGGAGCCATGAAAGCGGACCAAACTTACACATTACAATGTTAACATATGCCAATGGCTAAATATACAGCCAATGGCATAAAAAAAAATGCACAACACATAAAAAATAACATTTAATGTCATGGCCACACTAATGCAAAGTACAACCGCAGTGCATGGGTGCACAAATGGGAACACAAGGAAAATATATTTAGATGTCATAAAACTGCAATGTAACACAAATCATGATTTCGCCATCATAGTCAATGGTACGCATGCTACACCACAACCAAGGCACAAGGGATGCTAAGGGTCTGTGACAGTGCTCCGCATGGTAACTAGGAATTTATAGTCAATGCCATGCACATGAGTCAAGTAATACTGAATCGCAAATGTCCTGCCAGCGTAAGGATGTACCACACAGTGCAGCGGTACAACACTGAGGAGTGGCCTGGAGGTAAACATGACATCATGAGAGGTGTGCGCTGCATAGCTGTAAGCACATTGGAGCATTGGTAATCCGGGTTGCCTGTTCCTAAGCAAAGCCGCAGGATAGGGGTGTGTACCTAGCCATAGCTATGCTTAGCTGAGAGAACACAAGGTGACCAAAAGTGCATGTGAACGTAGATGAAAACGCGCTCAAAAGCTGGAAACCGGGCACGCAACTTAGGTGAAACAGGAAGGTTATGGGAAGACAATAAGGAAATGCTGCAGCATGGTAATATGAGTATAAATGAGTAATTAACACCTAGAAACTCACATTGGGCCACTGACGACAGCTAACAAGGCTGCCAACAGCTACCTGCAGAATAGGAAAGGGGAGTTACCGTACTGCTAAGAAAAGAGAACTGTGATATCAGAACAAAGTAAACCTGCAGTAGATCAGCTACATAACACATTTTGCAACACATTCCTGGGTTGGGAAATTACAAAACATGAAAGCAGGCAGCTTGATGTGTGCCTGACAATGGGAGGGGAATCAGGTTGAAAAGTGAAGTAAAGGGCAATAGATGAATCATGGCAGCCAAGTGTAATTCAACACCACAGGCATCACAATAGCAGTACCTGCTGTGAAACCCAAGTAAGATACCCTGCAGCTGGAATTGGACATACACACCCAATGACATCAGCAACTTCCAAAGCACAATAGTGTAACGTGTGAAAGCACCGCACACACACTTGTGTATTCCCAAACACTCTGCACCATCGGTGTAAACAGATGGGGAACTTTTAAAATGTACATGGTAGGGGCCGCCATAGCTTTGATTCATCAGTATGTGTTGGAGACTGAAGGTGGTGTGGAGGATGAGGCTAACAACCACCTCAGGAACCGGAGGAGGAGAAGAGTGTTCTGACCAAGGGTAACCCACCAGGGGCTAAATGATCTGGAGATAGTAGAGCATTACAGGGTGGACAGGGACACTATACAGCAAATTGTTGAGCTTTGCCGGCCACACCTCAGAGCCAGGAATAACAGAGGGGAACTCATCTCAGTGGACATGAAGGTATGTCTAAGCTTGAGAGTACTAGCCACAGGTACCTTTCAAAGGCCACCTGGGGATATCATGGGGATCTCACAGGCATCAGCATCCAGGGTACTCCACCAGTTCCTGGATGCCATGTTACCACATGCAATGAGCATATATACTTCCTCGAATGCAGGAGGAGTTGGCCAGCAATATGTGCCTCTTACACCATGTGGCAGACTACCCAGAGTTACTGGGTGTAATAGACTGCACGCACATACACATCAAGTCACCGCCCGGTGAGCATGGTAGGCACTACCTAAACCACAAGGGATACCACTCCATCAACTGCCAGCTCGTGTGCAATTCCCAGGGTATTATCATGGATGTGTGTGCCGGCAGCCCTGGAAGCTACCACGACTCCCACATCTGGCATGCCTCACAGCTGTACCATGCATTTGCCAGGGGGGACATCTCATATGGCCACCTTGTGGGGAATGCTGGCTATGCACTGGAACCGTGGATGATGACTCCCATTATAAATGCACACACACCCATGCAAGAATGCCATAATGAGGCACACGCACAAACCAGAATCATCATAGAGTGTGTGTTTGGGATGCTGAAATCACGGTTCTGTTGCTTGGACATATCTGATGGAGCCTTGCAGTACTCTCCAGGCATCTTCATAGTATGTGCCATGCTACATAATATGATCCCGCGGAAACAGCTGCAGCAGGGACATAATAGTGAAGGCCCTCACAGCCCACCACAATTGCCAAGGGCACCACAGGCACAGAGGGATTCAGACCACGAACACTCTGTGCCAGCCCCAGTAGGCAGACAGAGGTGTGCCCAATATGCCCATGCCTTGACAAAGAGGGAATGTATAGCACATACACTGACAGTGTAGGCCCCTATGGACTGACACACTTCTCCACCTGCACACACAGTAAACATGGATGGCACACACACATGACCACCTGTAAATTGTCATGTATAGATGGTCTACTGTGTGCATCCTACATAGGCAGCCCTCAACTATTGCACACACAACTGCTACTGGCACAAGGTAAGCCAATACCTGAACAGTAAATTAAGCTATCAGCATGTGTTGATACTGTATGTATAGGTTCCTAGGTACATCGGTAGGTACATGCCTAACTGTCAGAGGCCATTCATAAGCCTAGCCAAAATGTGTCTGCTGTCGCCACCCCATTGATGAACTAACTGTCCCTCTGTGGAGCAGAGCCAATTGCGGGATCCCTGGGGTGTAACCGCTGTTCCCCACCCACTCTGCAAGGATTCCCTGGTGTGTTATTGAAAGGCTCCATATAATGTAATCAGGGATGTAGTTTCAAAGCATGGGGAGTACCCATGACAAGTATCTGTCACCCAGCATTCTCCAGTTATGGTTGTGGCAAGGTATAGCTCATTACAGTGTGTGGCTCACTGTGATATGGATTCCCATAGCTGAAGCATATCCATTAAGCCTCACTTGGACATACCTTTAACAGGTATCATCCATATGTACACCAACTGAGTTACACATTTGTTTGCAGTATTGAGGAACAGCCTTAGTATACTCTACATACTAAACACCATAACACTTGTATATATCCCAGATGCCTCATTGGTAAAGCCAGTGACTGTGTCATTGATGGTCCCAGTTTCACGACCTGCAAGGGTTGTTACGTAATTCTGATGTCCCGAATAAGGGATGTTGGATGCAGGTCATTAAAGCATGTTTAAGCACATGTTAGCATGTTTTTGTGCCGGTAAGTGCCGGTAATAGTGCCTGCTCTGAGAAGTAAAACGACCTCTGCCAGGAGTAGAACACGCAACCATGTACACAATCTTCACAATAACCTACCACTAAGCTACCTGAGATGCACCAACGGCAGTTGTGTATTGTGACAGATTAAAACACAAAAGGGCGGACTTTCGGGAAATAGTATAAACCGCCATGTACCCAGTGAAAGGTGTATTCTCTCTCTCTCTCTCTCTCTCTATATATATATATATATATATATATATATATATATATATATATATAAATATATATATATATATATATATATATATATAAAGAGAGAGAAAGGGTGATAGAGAGATATATGTCAATATATATGGATATACATATATATGCAAATATATAGATAGGTTAACAACTTCTACACAACCATGGAGGTAAATATAAATAGGATAACTACCAAATACCGAATGCTTTACATACCGACATGCGTAATCACGAGGCTTAAAGACCGAAAGACCACAGTACTGAAACACCAGAACTGCGATTACTACTACCATGATGTTAAGGGACATTTAGTTAGTGCTTCTGGTGCTGCAGTTCAGGTAGCAGTTCAGGTAGGTACTGTGAGTAAGTGTGTTTCTGATTGCTGTAGTGTGTGTAAGTGTGTGTTCTGAGTGTGGTATGTGTTTCTGGGGGACTGTAATGTGTGCGTGTGGGTTTGCTTCGTGTGTCTGTTTGTGCTATCTCAGAGGTAGATTATTAAAGTAGGTGTGGTGTGGGGTGCACAGCCACCCACATGGGGATGTATGGGGGCATGGCCACCTGCCCATACATAGTGTAGGATAGCTTGTTTGGATGTGATGGGTAGCAGTGTGACTGTGTGTGCGTGTATGTGTTCTGTGTTTGTGTTGCTTTCAGGAGTTTGACTGTCGAGAGTTTGAGTGTTCGGTATTGTGGGGTTTGGGAATCTGGGAATGGTAATGTGGTCGTCGGAAGTGTGTGCATTCCTGAATCCATGGGTATGCCGTATACAGCGGTTGAAGTCTTTAAATATGTGTATAACATGGACCATAGCAATCACACCTTCCACCATGACTGAACGTTATGAACAAAGGATATGGAGAGTATATGCCTATACACTATTACAAATATGTGCTATGGACATGAGCCAAAGATAGGGTTACCACCTGACCCACGTTGTGAGGGACAGTCCCTCTATGTGCGGTAGTGTCCTGACCAAAATGATTACAAATACTAATGTCCTACAATCTCGAGATATTTGGCATGTTCCATATTTAATGTAATTGTTGCATAAACTAGTCATGTAACAAGAAACAGGATAAGCAAGTAAACTGCTACAAGAATAAGCTTTTATATAGGCATATATGTAAAGTTCTATACTTTGTACTGACTGTGGGTATGTGTCGACCTCTGAAATCTAATGTGTGTCCTGCAAATGTCCCACTATGGCCATTTGAAAAGGTGGGAATCCTAGCCAAACAGGTTCAGTCACCAACACAACTCCAATTAGTGCAAATATCTGTGACAGAAATACACGAGACAGCTTTCATGTAGCAACATTTCATTACATACCGATGTATTTTCGAAGGGATTGAAGGACCAACATTACCTGCATGCTATACAGGAACCAATTAACAATGGCTTAATGAATCAGCCTGCAATTACCATAGTATTAGCCCACTAAAGGATAGGTTTTCAAATAGGGAAGGAGCCCTCACACATATTGAATATGTATAAATGCAGTTCCTACAAACCTGCATCTGGTATGTACACCCTCCTATATCTCCCCCACATCCGAAACAATTGCAATACATACTGTAATAACATCACAAACATCCACTCACTCTATGACATCTGTAGAAGCCTTAACATACCTTGTCAAAGACACACTAAAATGACCCTATGTGAAATAGTTGCTGTTGTACAATGGAACAGCTGCTGATGTTACAGGATTTGGTTGCAATAATCCCGCATCAGATGGCTGTGCATACACCAGGAAGTGTTACCAATTACTGATTAACAGCACAGTATGATACACATGTACAGTATACCAAAGATGTCAGGTGAGCACAGTTCAAAACACCTAATGTTCTATGCATAGCCACACAGCCTTGAGCTGCCCAAACATCCTTGCCAGACCTAAACATTTGCAGATGTATCAGGTACAAACCCTGCAGAAGTAGCAATGTTCAGAAATATAACAGCTAGACTCACATGTAGAACTACATCCTCTAGCCATTAAACACAATCCACAGGGGCCATGAAGGTAATATATCTCTGTGTGTCTCCATATAGCTGTTGCAATTCATCACAAACAACACATCCAGGCTATCTTCCTTGAAGGTAGGGCAAAGGTACAATGCCCAAGTGGAGTATTCAATTATACACCACTGTTGCCATGTCATTGGCTAATGGAGTAGCTGCACCGCTGATGTGCATGTAATCATCTACTCCAGAACACCAATTGGTGGCAGGATACCACATGTTACTGATATCTAAGTATAAAAGGATGGCTTGTCATACATTCAAACTGTCTGTATATACCAGCAAAACATTACAACGAGGATTGCAACACAAATTGAATAGGATTTAAATTACTGTCAATGACAACTCGGGATACTAATAAGGTATGTAGAACACTCAGTATGTCAGTGTATGTAGTACCTTTTCTGTAATAATTAAAGTGTACGCAATGCATATAGTGGGAAAAGGTATTATGTAGTGATGTACTGTTGGGCATAGTAATGCTTGCAGAAATCATGTGTACTGCTGTAGGCCACAAGGTAAACACCTCATACACCACAAGGGATGCTATATAAGGACTTTGAACACAACAATTCCACTCCAGTCTCTGTCAGTGGCAGGGCTGGTCCAACAAGTACGTGCCATAACAGGGGATAGTATATGTTGATATACTGTAACAGTAGGCATATGTATGGGTGTATAACTGAGAATAACATGTCTAAGGTGGTCCTGCTGTGCAATTATGATTTGCATTGTGGGATATTGTGCCAAAAAATGTGTAATGATGTGTAATGTACAGTATTGTAGGTAGATATGTCTAACATTTTACATAGCATTACTGTTATGTTATGCAAACATCAGGTATGTCTATTGGCATGTACAATACACAGTAACAGGATACACATGACTTGTAGTCACCACACAGTATATCAGCATGATAGCTAATTGAAATGGAAGAGCTAGTTAATTATCCATGCACAAAGGACATGTAATAGGTTCATGGGTTCATAGGTAGGTACTATGCTGTCTGGCCAAGGCCATTCATAAGCGTAGCTACAGTGTTTTGGCTTGTGCCACCTCCTTAGGTTAGTTTCCTGTGCCTGTGAACAGCAGAGCCATTAGTTTCTTGCACCTCTGTACAGCATAGCCACTGCAGTGATCCCTGGTGTACATGTCTGTCTCCCATCCACCATCGAGGTATCTCTTAAAGAGTGATAGTGAGGGTCCCTGCATGATGTACATAGGAATCATGTTCCAAAGCATGGGGAGTGTCTGGGTCAGGAATGTATCCCTCCAGCACATCCTAGTCATTGTTGCATTTAGGTACATATCCCAGAGCATGTGGCTCTTAGGGGCTTTTACTTATGTGGAGCATATCCATCAATACTGTTTTGGACATGGGCCTTGTATGTCCAACAGAGATCACCTCTGAGTATGTGGTATGCAAATGAGTACAGTTGGAGTTTCTGTATTTGGGATGTATACGTCATCCTTCAGAGGTCAGTATTCCTCTTGGTGTAGTAATGTTGTGGTGTTTCAAGCCATTGCTGTTGTCTCGTAAGGTACATCCCAAATGGGGTGTTGTACCTTTTAATGTGTTTCATAAGTCATGAGTAGGGAGGCACAATGGCTGCCTTTGTTCTGGCTACAAACCCATTAGAGATCAGGGGGCCACGTAGAAGGATAGCCACACCACCTTGCCAATATGGTTATCAAAGGAGTGAATGCTATCTACTTGGGTTCTAATATCCCTTATTATGTCTTACGTATGTAGGGGACTACCACCTATGTGATAGACTGCGGGTGATTAGTGTAATCCAAAGGGGATGTCTATGCACCTTGTGGCATGCAGCTTGAGGCCATGTTATTGACACCAGGTATCCGTCCCAGTGACACCCTTATGAAGGGTGTCTGTATCAGCTGGGGAATCAATCATAGCCCCTAGTTTGCAGTCGTCTGCAAACCGTTTCAGCCTAAGTCCTCCTGTGCTAGCCTGTACCTCAGAGAAGCATATAACCAAACATGAGGGGCCCTATGACCGAGCCTGGGGGATGCCAATTGTAACTGATTTACAGTAGGACCTAGGGTATGCTACCCTCACTGTGTGGGTTCTGTCCGTGAGCCACTTTGCATAACATCTAGTGATGTAGGGGTTAATGTGCAGGTGGATGTGTATGTTGATAATACCAGAATGGGGAATGTTGTTGAAAGCCTTTGAGAGGTCAAGGTAGGCTGTGTGGACCTCCTCACCCTCATCTAATGCCTTGGTAACTGTCTCAAAGGAGTCCACCAGGTTTAGGAGACATGGTCTGGTCCTAACAAATCCAAACTGGGTGGGATCAAAGGATTGGAGGTCACCAATGTCTCTGTGAATGAGATCCATGATGATGTGCTCCATAGCCTTGCAGAATAGTCTAGTCAGGCATATAGGGCAATAGTTCCCCTGGTCTGTTGTGGCGCGATCTTTGTGGAGTGGGATAACTGTTGTTTTGCAATATTCAGGGGCCAGAATGCCTGATGCAAGGCTATTATTGAATATGGTGCCTAAGTGGTAGCCAGTTCATTCTGAAGTTTGTGGAAATCGCAGCCTGGGATGTTGTACGGTCACATGGATGCTGTGTTCCTGGCTTTAGAGAGTGCAGCTTTGAACTGCGTAGTTGTGATCTTAGGGACTCTGCATTGTTCCTGTATAGATATGGGCCCTTTAGGGTGTGAGAGGGGAGTAAAGTTAGCACTGAACCTATCTGCCAGGATGTTGCCAATATCAGTCAGTTCTGTAATGTTCATGCCTTACTACTGTATGTCAAAGCAGATGTGGGTATCGCCATTGAGAGTAGTGACATAACTCTAGAATGCTTTGTGGTAGTCCTTGGAATTAGTCACAGTTATGTTTACGTAGCTAGCATTGGAAGATGTGATAAGGGATCTCAGATTCTTACTGGGGTTGACCAGGGAGCTCCTCCACTCATGGGATTGTACTCTAATTTGCAACAGTCTCCTCCTTCTTTTGTACATTATGTCCATGGCAGTGGACCACCAGAGTGGCTTCCTTTTTCTGAAGGGTAGCGTTATGGTTCTGTTTGGGATAGCATGATCCATGCAGATGTGTAAATGCTAATTAAGTGCAATTGTGTATGATTCAGCGGTTGTAACTCCATCTGCATGGGTGTCATGATGTTTACTACTGCTGTCATAAGAAGCCTGAAGTTGGCTTTATAGAAATATTGTACTGTGGTTTCCATAAAGGGTGTGGTGCCGAGATATAGATAACAAGGGTGATTAGCGTACATTCGGATCTGACCAACAAGGTGTGGAGCACCAGTCACACATGTTGGTAATGACCAGGTCTAAGATACTGTTGCCCCTGGTGGTGATATGGATAGGTTGATCCAGGCAATTGGAGTTTATGAATTCCTGAAAGCATTGGCCTAATGTGTCAGTACATGAGTAGGTATCCCAGTTAATGGTGGGGTAGTGTCAGTCGCACATTAGTAGTGTTTTTTC
>NC_056735.1:1772359137-1772443821 GCF_019279795.1 Protopterus annectens | reverse complement strand
CACACACACACACACACTTGATAGTGTTGAGGTGAGGACCCCTGCCTATGTGGTAATCACCATTACAGTACTGTGCACCTACATGACGTGACACAGAGAATACACATGTACAGGTAGTCAGTAATGCCTAAGATCGACGGCATCAACAGGGTAGTAGATTGGATCACCTGGAGGGTTTAGGTCTGTTCACTATGGTAACATACATCCTCACTCCATGCACCAGACAGCCATACATACATACACACACACACACACACACACACACACACACACACACACACACACACACACACACACACACTGTGGAGTCCACAATTGAATGCACCTATGTCATGCACATACAGATACACACGTGTGTGATACACACCCCACCCCTGCCTATGTCTTGCTTTCTACAATGCAGTGCGTACAGATCTCTACAACAGTGTACAGGAGAGTGAGTAACAATTAGGATGTATTCCCCACCATACGTGACATATATGGACACACAAGCAAACACACATGGTACTGTGAATCAAACACCTGCTATTTTATGATATGTATGACAGACATGCAGCAGTACTGTCCACATTACAATGTGTACTGATACTACCTTTGGCAATTGTGCTGATATATGAACATGGGAGGTCTTAAGTGTTACAGGTGTCAAGTGATTTACAGTCAGTGACACCCTGATTGCTGTGTATGTTGTATGTGTTCCCCTTCAATTAACAGAACCATAGTTTAGTGTTTGCACATGTTATTGTAGGACTGCTTGTAACACACCTGTGAGCTGTCCTCAGCAAACATCCATCTGCAAAGATGCCCCACCACTTAGTTATGTCCACACATATGTCCATACCTGATGTACATCTTTCCGTACTGTCAGCATATCACCATATACAGTTGGCAATGACGGGGCTGCATTGCAACTGCATGTTGTAGTAAGACACATGTCACCTGCAAACATCAGCTACTGCACATGCATGATAGCTGAATGCACACCACTACATGTACATGTGTGTAGGTCCTACATTCCTGTCATTTTGCCATGTTTGTAGGCATTGCAATTGGTGGACATGTGTGATGACATACATGACACATGGACTGTTATATGATATGATAGTTGTCATTGGTAACCAGTACAAAGGGAATGTCAACTCAGTCAACATTGATATCATACCTTATGTACTGTTAGCATTCAACAGCCACGGACCTACCTTCCATGTGTAATTGCTGTAGCCACCTGTCTGAACAAAGGACAGCAACAGCTATGCTATATACATATGTGTTGTGTGTTGTGTGTGTGTGTGTGTGTGCGTGTGTGTGTGGCATGTACATATCCACGACAGGTACATGTATGTCATATCCAAACATGAGGGTGTTTACTGGTGTACAGCAACTGTCATCTGTTACTGCTGTATATGACCCAGGCCCCCTGTCATATGTACAGCCAACCTGGTTACGAACAGTGGTATCATTGCATTGCATAACACAAGATGCAACTGTGTCAGTACATGGGTAGTCTGTACAGTACATGTAGAACTAGGTACAGTCCACTGGTCATGGGTCACATGGTGTTGTACTATTATATGTCCTACCACATGTCTAGATGTGTGTTTCTGGTCCAAGGACATGGTGATGTCTGAGGGCTACATCCTAGAATGTGTATTTTGACAATGTGATCTGTACCTGACACATCTGTGATGCCTTTTGAGGGTGTACTGGTCAGTACATGTGAGTGGCCTTCATGTACGTGGGGACACCACCACCTGGAGTGGTCCGTACTGTGTTATGGTCCACATGTCTGGTTCCGAGGTATACGGTGGTAGTGCTATTGTGCACAACTGAGCCTTCAGCCAGGTGTTCCTCACTGCACAGATGTCAGTATTCTCCATTGTTGGATCTACATTAGGCAGCTGTGATTACGAACGCTGCACATCTAGCACTGTTTAGCATACACATACAATGCAGTTGTCCTCTAGGTGTCAGGGTGTTACCTGGTCTCAGGACATTCGACTATGAATGGCACTATATGGGCAAAGTAGCCACTTCTGGCAGGACATCACCACGTGTGATAGTAGTGTGCCAGGTATAGATTGGTACATCTGAGGTGACGGACAGCAGAAGATGTTGTGTAGAAGATATATGTAGCACAGCGTTCCTGCTAACAATGACAACTATTGACACCAGAGTCCATTACAATGTGTTGTTCATGTCTAACTGTAATAGCATGGCCACTGTGCCCTTCCATGTTTAGAATCAGCGTGCATACAAAACAGCCCTGTGCTACTAAGTGTGTGAGCATGCCCAGTATAACGTTGTGTAGATTGACACATAGTGCATTCCAAACGGCCGTGTGCTACTAAGTGTGTGAGCATGCCCAGTGACACCTTGTGTGGGTTATGTGCCTCTATGTGTATGGGTATGGCCATTGTAACCCTGTATAGTGATAGTAGTCATCCAGTCAACAGATGGCCATACTCCACTTCAGGATGGATTCCAACATTGAACACACAGTTTCATAGGTATGTACATCATAACTGCCAGCATACATGTCGATGTCCGCATTACTAGAAGGTCATATTGACAGACTTGAAAGGTGTAGTGTCTGTGGCACAGTTCGTATCTATGTAGCATTGTAATAGTGGTCTATAGATAGGCAGTTGTCCTGATCTCACCACTGGTGTGTGTGTTTGTCTCCATCTGCCTGTGGACAGAAATATGCTTTTAGACTGCTCACACTCCATACAATCCCTAACGCCGTCTTTGCCAATGCTGATGATGTCACCAACCTAGAAGTACACCTCTGGGAGTGTTGTGTCCCAGTAGTCTTTGTAGTGCATTCTGTAACTGTGTAATGCTGTAGTGTAATAAGGTAGTTAGGTCAGTGTTCTAATCCCAGCTATGCCAACTGTGTGTGTGTGTCTCCATATGCCTGGGGACAGAAATATGCTTTTAGACTGCTTACACTCCATACAATCCCTATCGCCGTCTTTGCCAATGCTGATGATGTCACCCACCTAGAAGTACACCTCTGGGAGTACTCTGTCCCAGTAATCTTAGTAGCACGTTCTGTAACTGCGTAATGCTGTAGTGTGATAAGGTAGTTAGGTCAGTGTTATAATCCTAGCTATGCCAACTGTGTGTGTGTGTGTGTGTGTGTGTGTGTGTGTGTGTGTGTGTGTGTGTCTCCTTCTGTCTGGGAACAGAATAATGCTTTTAGACTGCTCACACTCCTTACAATCCCTATCGGTGACTTTGCCAATGCTGATGATGTCACCCACCTAGAAGTACACCTCTGAGAGTGCTGTGTCCCAGTAATCTTGGTAACGCGTTCTGTAACTGCATAATGTTGTAGTATAATAAAGTAGTTAGGTCAGTGTTCTAATCCCAGCCATGCCAACTGTGTGTGTGTGTGTGTGTGTGTGTGTGTGTGTGTGTGTGTGTGTGTGTGTGTGTCTCCATCTGCCTGGGAGAGAAATATGCTTTTAGACTGCTCACACTCCATACAATCCCTATCACCATCTTTGCCAATGCTGATGATGTCACCCACCTAGAAATACATCTCTGGGAGTGCTGTGTCACAGTAATCTCGGTAGCGCATTCTGTGACTGTGTAATGCTGTAGTGTGATAAGGTAGTTAGGTCAGTGTTCTACTCCCAGCCATGCCAACTGTGTGTGTGTGTGTGTGTGTGTGTTTCTGTCTGCCTGGGGACAGAATAATGCTTTTAGACTGCTCACACTCCATATAATCCTTATCGCTGACTTTGCCATTGCTGATGATGTCACCCACCTAGAAGTACACCTCTGGGAATGATGTGCCCCAGTAATCTCGGTAGCGCGTTCTGTAACTGCATGATGCTGTTGTGTGATAGAATAGACAGGTAGGTGTTCTATTCCAAGGCATGATAGGTGTGTGTGTTTAGCAGTCATAACCTATGTGTTGGTGTCTGTGAGTGGCTAGCTACTGGAAGTGTTGAGGAGCATGTTTTGTTGTTTTCCTATATAGTGGCTATAAATGTCGCAATCGGCCAAGAGACTGGGTTGGCAAGACATACCCATACATTCAGCAATAGGTCTGGTGAGTAATGTCAGCAGCCCTAATCTTACCCTGAATACAGTCTGAACCCATGTGATGCACAGAAACACACTTGCCTTGATATTAACACCAATACATAATGCAGGAGGCGCATGTGGTTTCTTTTCATTCTTGTCTAATGCATTGGTGTCATGTGGTTTGTTGTTGAAATATATATTCTATACCTACGTATGTATGTGCATATGTATATGTGGACATTAGCACACAGAAATCTACATGATGGAATACATATCCTATACTGTTGAATGCCTATGCTGGATGATCTGTACGTGATAACGTCAGATGTATGTATACCTGCCATGGCTTAGTGGTAAAGCACATTGTCTGTGGTGTGCAGGGTCCTGGTTTCGAGCCATGCAGAGGCCAGTTGTTTTGTTGCTGGGAAGAACAAGGAACATTGAATACGGTGATAGTAAGGCACTTTTAACCAGTTGTGTGCGGGTCTGCGTGATAGTAAGCAGTGGTTATTTTTGGGGAGGCTCAGTATGGGTCATGTCACTATGCATTAGAAGACAATACTATGAAAACGAGGTGGAAAACAGTGAATCCTGTTTATCCCCAGGGTGTGATGCAGGTCCCAAGAGTGTATGTGTATAGATAGCCGGGTACAGGACTCGAATATAGGTGAAATCATGGGGGGGTGTCAGGCATACTGTATGTGGATTGGAGCCCTGTGTCTTGGGATTGCTCCTAGCTTAGCACACCTAAGCTAAGGGTGTATCTATACCTGCCTAGTGCAATTGGGAGGGACAACAGCAGTAGGAGAGTAATTAAGGTGAACAAGCTGGGCAAACAGGTGATATTTATCAGAATCAGCAGATTACAGGCCCAGCAGACCAGCCCAGCCCAAAACACTATGATAAAGTGAGCAAGCACCTTCCAATCACGTTTTTCCACACTCTACACCACCAGTGTATACATACGGGGAAATTTTAACAAACAAACCTACGAAATGACATGGGCTGCAGCAGGCAGCATAGACCAACATGTGCAAGAGGCTGAGGGTGGTGAGGATGTGAATGCTGCTGAACAACCCTCAGTGAGGAGACAGAGAAGACTGTACAGACCCAGGGTAACCTACCAGGGGTTACATGAGCTGGACATAGTGGAGCACTATAGGGTGTACAGAGACCTCCTATAGCAGATTGTTGAGCTGTGCCGGCCACACCTGACACATCGAACAGGCCGAGGGGAACTCATCCCAGTGGATACAAAGGTATGTGTAGGCCTAGGTATACTAGCCGCAGGTACCTCCCAAAGCACAACTGGGGATATCATGGGGATCTCACAGGCATCTGCATCCAGGGTATTCCACCAATTCCTGGATGCCATCTCACCACATGCCAGTAAGCACATACATTTCCTCAACACATGTGAGGTGTTGACCAGCAATATGCACCTCTTCCACCAAATGGCAGACTACTCTGGGGTTTGGGTGCTATAGCCTGCATGCACGTACGCATCAAAGCACCACCCGGTGAGCAGGGTAGGGCCTACATTAACCACAGGGGCATCCCCTCCATCAACTGCCAGTTCATATGCAACGCCCAGGGCATTATACTGAATGTGTGTACTGGCTGCCCTGGAAGCTATGACGATTCCAATATATGGCATCTGGCACAGCTGTACCACAGCTTTGCCAATATGGACATCCCCTACGGTCACCTAGTGGGGGATGCTGGCTACCCACTGGAGCTGTGTCTGATGACACTCATCAGAAATGCACACACACCTGAACAACAACGCCATAATGAGGCATACACACAGGACATACATATAATAGAGCATGTGTTTGGGATGCTCAGGTCACGGTTCTGGTGTCTGGACACATCCAGTGGAGCCTTGCATTATTCACCAGCTACATGCACCCAAATTGTTATGGTATGTGCTATGCTACACAATATGATCCTACGGAAACAGCTGCAGCAGGAACAGCATGGGGCAGAGCCACACAGTCCCCCACCAATGCCAAAGCCTGTACAGGTACAGAGTGACTCGGAGAAGGAACAACCTTTGCCGGACCCAGTAGGTGGAAGGAGGTGTGCCCAGTATGACTTGGCCTTGGCAAAGAGGCAACACATAGCATATGTACTGACACAGTAGGGACCCAGGGAATGTCACTCTCTCTGACTCGCACAGACAGTAAAAGGGGTGCCAAGCATGACACTACCTGTGCTCAGCCGTGTATAGGGAGTGCACTATGTGCATCCGACATAGGCAGCCCTCCAGCACCATCCTCTGGTCTGGCACACCCTCAAGGTAAGTCAATCAACCTACTAATTGGCAGTTGTATTAGAATGTGTTGATACCTGTAGCTATGGTATGGATGTGAGCATGCAAGAGAATTTGGTGGCTGAATGTTAAGGCAGCAGACAGTAGACATCCATAGTGGCACCATGACATCTGTAGCACATACGTGGGTCACTATAATAGCCAGTAGTACACAGGGTGTCATAACCCACTGCGGTTAATGGGCTGAGTATCATGTGTGTCCATACAGCCCACACAAGTCTCAACCAGCTGGACAGGTGTAGACTGACACAAACAAATGCTGAACTATGGCCTCTGAGTGTGCCCTGTGGGTAACCCCTCCCACAGCCCCACACAGACAGACTACAGCAGGCCAGGCAGTTAGATGTAGGTTTTGAAGGCTAGGAAGTCAGAAACTAATATGTTGGTAATTAAGGCTAAGATCTGTAGTACACCGGTATGCCTCTAGCCAGCACAATAGGTAGATCTACACACTGAAATGGAGTGCCTGACATACCAGTACAGTACTAGCAAATGTGTACATGTGTCAGGTGTGCACCCCATCCAACGTATACATATACCAACAGGCAGGTGTGCCCCCCCTCCTGTGTAGGAATGTAGATACAGTCAGTTATCCCCCCCGCTATGCAGAAATGTAGCAACAGTCAATGCCACATGACCAATGGATACCCTGCAGACACAGCATGCCACCTGTCAGTGTACAACACAAAGGTCAGCACCACATTACAGACTACCTAGACATGTAACACATGAGATACAGCTGGCCATACTGGCCATGCTCACACACTTGATGGTATGACAGCAATGTCAGTTGACAATATACTGAATGGTCATACTGGCCATGCTCACACATTTAAACACATGAAGGCCAGGTCTGAAAACACCAGTGGTCCAGACATATCTGATGGTACATTCCTATACTGCTGAATGACTGCACTGTATGATATGTTTGTGTTACTGTCTGTTGTCTATATATCTTCCATGGCGTATTGGTAATTCACAGCTGTGTGTGCAGGGTCCTGGTTCCAACCCTTGCAAAGGATTTTCATTTGCTTGCAGGGCAGAACATGCCCATTGGATACGGATGGAGTAAGGCACATTAAAGCAGTTTGAAGCAGTTGTGGTTTGCACAGTGTTAAGCACTGCTGACCTCTGGTTATACCTTCTTATACTCGGTTAGCCTCTACATTGCTTTACCAGTGCAATACTCGCATACTTGTCGCCAATCACGCTAACAGCTGCTCGCTCACGCACTTGTACATGCACCAACATCGTTGCTTGCATGTGTCACTCACACCCCTGGGTGGTAGCGACGACCACAATATTACCTTGTGATACCTATTACATCGGACTACATGACTACAGTATCGGGAATGGCTGCCTATTAGGCGACAGAATGGCATTCGACTGTATGGTATCAGTGGCCTGTCCAGTGAATTAATCATTTTATTTGTGAGTTTCTCATACAATCTGCTCTCATCTGGCTGATACATGGGTACAGATACTCTTCAGTACAGACAAGTAATTGGCTCTTGGGAGCCACATCCATCTGCCAAATCATGCTTGCGCATACCTATTGTAGGTTTTCCACCTTGTAAATTGTCCAAGGTGGGGTTTTAGGGTTGACACCTGTCCCACTTTGCGAGGGACAGTCCCTCTTTAGGTAGTTGTGTCCTGCGAAAATAATCAAGACATAGCAAATGTCCTGATTACAGGACAATATTATATTCTACGTTTCTTTAATGGTTACATGAAACAGTTGTTTTATATATGACACTTCTATATGTTATGTCAAGTAGCATAAGCAATTAAAATGCTACTAGACTAACTTTTATTTGTGCAAATAAGTATAAGTCTGTACTATGCGTAGCTGTAGGTATGTTATATCCTGGAAAGTCTGACATTTCTACAGAACATGTCCCACTTTGGCCATTTGGAAAGGTGGCAAACCTATAGGACCTGTATGTAGAGATGTCAGAATTTGCAGGGCAACACATACCCCCAGCCAGTAGAAAGGAGAGTACTTTACTGATTTGCCTAAATAAAAGAGTATTCTTGTAGCATTATAGTTGCTTATACTGTTTCTTATGACATTTATGTGTTCCAGATACAAAATAATTGTTTTATGCAACTACTACATACAGTTTAGGAATTCTTTGCCCTAAATCACAGGACATTTGCCATAAGTCCATTTATTTTTCAGGACACACCTGCCCAAAGGGTAGTGTCCCTCGCAAAGGTGGACAGGTGTTAACCCCAACCTATTATTCTATCATCTTTCTAAGTTAGTCGGCGGAATATGCACTTGCCGTCACTAGCAGACCTTTCATATGAATGGGGAAGAGTGATTACTGAATCAGGGACACTGCATAACACCATCAGGGACACATTTTGATGGTTGGTGCTATTAACCTGACACATTGACAGTGCCAGAGCATATGTATACATACACATTATTGTCTAAGGTACATGATGTTTATGACTCTTACATGTTGTCATTATTCATTACGTGTATTTCACAACCTGTCCTAATATCACTAGTTCTAGGGGGGTTTAGTTGGGACTGTGTTAGATTATGATTTGTAATCATGGATGTCCATGGTAATTGGGGACAGGTCAATGATATGGTCCCTATGTGTTCCCCCAAAGATTTACGGACTATCCAGTAGATGTGCTGTTAAGGTTTGGGTGGTATGGACATCTGCTATACCCACATCAGAATTTTACGTAGATCCATGGGGTGGTCCTAATACATCCCTGCCAGCCAAAACCTACACACCTAGGCCCATAATCCCATACCCATAGTTCCACTACCTGACACTCCTCTACAGCACTCATCCTTACTGTGAGCACAGGTGGGGTATGAACACACTCCTACACACTGTCCACTCTCCTCGTGTCAGGCCACATGTCGCACGTTGTGTCAACTCATGTGATACCAGGCTTGCACAACTTCCTGTTCCATGTATAGATACATCCTGGTCGCATCAATCATTACTGGGCTTGCCTAGAAGAACAGCACTGTATAATACCATACTTGCTCTCAATTTCCTTCACATCCCTTGTGTAAGCTATATTGTTACGACATTTATTCTATATATATACATATATATATATATATATATATATATATATATATATATATATACATATATATATATATATATATATATATATATATATATGTATATATTCATATATAATGTATGTAGTCATGTATCTAGACACATATATAAGTGTGTGTGTGTGTGTGTGTGTGTGTGTGTGTGTGTGTGTGTGTGTGTGTGTGTGTGTGTGTGCAATATATATATATATATATATATATATATCTGTTACATCTGTACATACAAACATACATTTCCTATGCTGGGAGCCACTTACACCCGCGCAGGCGCACTCGCTTATGCTTACTGTGCATTACATATGTTTACTGTCGCTTATTTATGCTTATTTGTGCCTTATACATTATGATAATACCACTCTGACTGAAAGGAACTGGTTAATAGTCCCATGCGATACACACGTTCACCTTTACATGTTTAAATGTTGGCTTTACAGCAAAGCAACATTAATTCCACAAGGAAAATTATATGTGCTATTGTCGACCTTGAAGCGTGAATGCCTTTTTGTTAGGTGGATGCTCTAACCACTACACTATTGGTGTTCTGCCTCATTTATATGTATACCCATGGTGCATAGTTACCCGAACACACGCCTCATCACTTCATTTACACAGCAGGCATCCATTTACCTGTTGGGAAAAATGCACTACAACACATATGTCATTCCCTATTCCCTACTGCTCTGGACTCATGCCGCATGTTGACTCACTCCGATGATATTCAGACCTCTACAGCCTATAGTCCTGGCACATATGTGTGTTTGATTATCAGGGTGTTCATATGGTTTTCTGGATTTAGGCTTGTTCGACTGGGGACCAGGACTGCCCTGTACCTAGTTGAAAGTCAGACTTAGTAAGGTGAGATCTTTTGTTTCACTTTTAGCGTTCTACCTGTGGTTGGGAATGCAGAGGTGTGCTCACTGATGGCTATCCTGATATATAACAGCACTAAATATTACGACTGGTTCTGCTGCTGTTTCCCTTCACATTCGTTGTGACTGCTTTATTGTGACCATGTTCATTCTTCATAACTACATATATGTATATGTATCTTTATATCTCTCTCCATATATATCGGTCTGTACATACTCATCCATATACATCTACATATGTTTTTACATTCCACATACCGTTTAATCACCACCACCTATCTGCTTGCATACCCGCTTACGTCTAGGGTTGCCACCTTTTCTAATGGACAAAGTGGGGCATTTTCGGGACACACATCAGATTTTACAGACCGACACATACCCACGATCAGTACAGGGTTTTAAACTTTACTTATTTTTCTAGATGAGAGCTTATTCTTGTAGCAGTTTAGTTGCTTATTCTGTTTCTTGTAAAGTTTATGTATTTTACATATAGAAATAACTGTTACATGAAATATGGCACATAATTATTTCCTACAGTCACAGAACATTTGCCATTGCATTATTTTTGATCAGGACAGACCTGCCCAAACAGGGACTGTCCCTCACAAAGTGGGACAGGAGGTACCCTGCTTTCATCAGCACCTTAATTACCCTATATCCAACTGCCACTATGCGAATGTGCAAAGTATATATTCTCGATAATGCATGTGGGGAGCCGTGCATCACGGTCAGGTATTTAATCCTGGGTAGTAGGTTCTGCATGACCAGCTGGAGGCTGAGCAGTCTCATGAACCACTACTGAACATACAACTTGTGTCCAGATGTCTACAGGACTGGACAGCTTGTTGTGACACCAAGTCTGATGTTTACACAGGATACTTATCCCATGAGGGATGTCCAAAAATTGAACAGACCAATAAACTTCGATATTTTTGGATTTACGAAAATGTAATAGGGTTATACATGCAAGGGATTCATAGTTTGCAATCCTGAGACTGCCTAGGGTGAGACTGTCTACTAGACATGAGTAGTGGTCACTATGTACAGATATGGCTGCACCAAGCTAGCCCAAGTTTGGCTGGATTTGGTGGACATTCAGGAATGGGGGGGTTGTGTGCTGTAGAGGGGATGATGGGTATTCAATTATGCATCCAGGTGTGTTGTGGTTGGATGGCTCAGTTCAGGCCAGACCATTATGTGGGTATGTGCTGGTGACATTTCTGTACATGTGTATTGCACATTTTAATATTCATATGTTTGTGGGATTGTGTTCTACGGTACAGCCTGTCAAGTTGTATTGCGGATGTGTATGTTTGTTCTTTGTGTTTCTTTCTGATTCACCAACTGCTCCCTCAAACACCTCCAATTCACCTATTGTGCATCCAACACAGTCTCCCCTTTGTGAATTATTACATTACCCGCCGCCCCCCACATCCATATTCCACACACTCCATCCATCCCTTCTCTGGTTGATGGCCCATGGCACGGTCAAGGGAACACATTGCATACACTACATATCTCTGGTACCTGTATGGTTGTGAGGACTACCCTAGCATTGTTCACCTTCCACATGCTGTACATCATGCACATAGGTACACGCAAATACGTATCTTTCATGACATGGTAGGTAGACCCGGGTAATACCCATTCATCTTTGGCCCATCCTGACAAGGATGCCTTGGACTGCAAATGGGCAGATTTTGGGTGAATTCTCTGACCATTGGTAGGGTTGCCACCTTTTCATATGGCTAGGATGGGATATATTTGGGACACACATCAGATTTTACAGGCCAGCACATACCCATGGTCAGTACAACGGATAGTACTTTTATTTTATGCCTAAATGTAAGCTTATTGTTGTAGCAGTTTAGCTGCTTCTTCTGTTTCGTTTACTTGCTTATTCTGTTTCTTGTAACATGTAGGTATTTTACATACAAACATAAGTATTGTATGTGACTATTACATAAGATTTGAGACTTAATTATGTCCTACGATCGCAGGACATTTTACATTTATAATAGTTTTGGTATGGAACCAAGAACACAGCAAAAAGCTTGAAACCAAGACCAAGTGAAAAGTATAATCTTGCTGCTCTTCGCTGCCTTGGATTATACTTTTCACTTAGTTTTGGTATGGACACAACTGCCCAGAGGGGGACTGTCCCTCACAATGTGGGACAGGTGATAACCCTGATCATTGGGCTAGGCTTAGCTATTGGAGGTGCGCTAACATGATGCGTTTCACTTCCACTTGGTATAACTATCGACACTACAATGGAATACGGGCACGGGGTTTTAAATGTCATTTGTTCGAGGGATGGGGACTCAATATTCAGCTACGTGCATTTGTGTTTCCTTCTTATTTTTGTGTTCGCAAAACTGTCTTGCATGCTTTGCATACGTCTCAGTATCCACGGACACTGACAGGTGTGATTACTATTAGAGGCAGGCTGTACTAGTCAGCATTTTAGGTTGCGCGTATGAAGCCGACATGATCACGTCTCCGTGCAGAGCTTGGACACACCCCCTGCACTCGTACTTGTTTCCTATGCATGTGGCCATTACGGCATTGCTCCTTCATTAATATGCATGTGGTGCTGCTGCGCCATCTCTATGCCACACGGTTGGTGCAAGGCTAACGCCATCCTCGCACCGAGCTTCATGAATCCTGGGGAATGTTCTATAATGAATGGTATTGAGTAAAATAAAGCTACAACTTTGTAGTTTTCCTTTTGCAAGTAGGAAAGTTCAAGGCCTTGATGGGTTTTTATTACGTTTTCCATAAATACCACATAATAGCAATCAATGCAAAAGGCAAATATATGAAATTTAAAAGGAAAGAAACCATGAAAATATAAGTAAAATGTACACTGACATGGTTACAAACAGTTTTAATATCCTAGACTATTTATTTCCAATCATTAAATAACAGCTTAAATTTAGCATTCAGTCAAGACTGCTATTTATTCTCTATAAGTGTTGCTTAAATGTGCAATCCATATTGCTTCTTCCAAAAAACATTTTTGCAGTAATGTAAAATAAAATCAGTAAAATCATATGGTATCTTATGTTCCCAAGAATGACGTATAATAAATTAGTAACTTCAAAAACAAGTGAGAGCCTTAAAATAATAGATGGCAGAGTCCCCAAATGAAAAAAACAGCTCCTACACGCTCCATTTTTTATTTGGGTTCTAAATGAGACCCCAGTCAGGTTAGGTTTTGAGGCTTCAGCAACTGTTATTAAAAAGTTAGAAATTAACCTTTATTCATTTCCATATCTTAGTGGCCAGAAAGTAGGAACCCTGGTGCTTGATTTTATAATAAATTCCAAGATACAACCCTTCTATATCAACTAAAGTTTTAGGTCTACATTAAATTACTGCATCAACCACTACATTTATTTATTTATTTATATATTTATGTATTTATTTACTTATTTATATATACATACATACATACATACATACATACATACATACATACATACATACATACATATTTTGACCAGGTTAGTTCCACAATGCCAAAGGCCTCTTTTTTTTTTGGGGGGGGGTCTGAGATGATTGATATTCATAATGGCTAGGGAAAATTTGGCCAGGATACTGGGATACTTCCCCTACTCTTTGCAGTAGGGGTGTCCAGTATGGAGGAGAGGATAGGAGTGGCAGAGGCTGTGTTTATACACAGTGTGGAAAAAGTAACTTTAAATGAAAAAAAAAAAAACAATAAAGAGGCTAACATTTTTAGACCACAACCTGGAGGATTACAAGATGAAGTTTTGCTGTCAATGATGCTGGGGACGCCAGCAGATGAGTTTGTTTTATCCTTCAGTGATTTAATGGAAAAGTGATTTCCAGAATAGAGTGCTGGTGTACCATCAGTCCCAGGCATACATTGGCTTTGGATGATGAAGCATTTGACATGGAAGATCCAAAGATTGGGAAGGAAGAAGCAGCTAGACAGAGAGAGAGAGAGAGTCGCACAATAACAAAACCAAAACTTACTTATGTGAGTTGTGCAACAGCATCTAGACAGTACAAAAAGGAAAACAGATTATTCATAGTGGACTAAACCGGAAATTCATATCAGAAAAATAAACAAAACTGAGCAGATATAAACTGTGAGATTATATTATTAAGCCTTTAGTCTTTGTTTCTTTGGATTTGTTTACTGCTATCATATCTGTTATTTTGTAGACCTTTTTGATAAAAAAAAGGACTATGAAGTTCATAAGGACTATTTTATTTCCAGTTTCTTACTGCAGGTAAAAAATATTGTTTTGCAGTTTAGAAGCCTTGTTCATTCATCATTTATCTGCTGAACTGTATAAAGATTGAGTTTCTAAGGAAAACCAAGTTGTAACAATTTGAGGAGCTTTCTTAATTTACTTGTTCTGCTAACAGGCTTGTTTTGCCAATAAATCAGACTATCCTGTTGGTGAATGCACAATGCTAAACACATTAATATTTAACAGACACATTATTTTTTGGCAGCAAGAACAACCTGTTTACTAAGTGGACAAACAGGATTACCTTAGCTATGCATGTGTTTCACATTTGCTGTTAAATTTATATAGATCAGGAAATGTTGGGCAGTGGTGCAGAGACGTGGCTGTCTACAGTGGCATCAGTGGTAAAAGACTAATGGGAAATGACGACCCATGCTGTAAAATTTATATAGATCAGGAAATGTTGGGCAGTGGCAGAGAGACATGGCTGTTTACAGTAACATCAGTGGTAAAAGACTAAGGGTGCAGTATCGGAAATGTTGACCTAGCTGGAAAAGACAATTGCATCAGGAAACAGTTTATGTCTGATGAGTATGGGCAGACTGGGGGACTTGTGCTACCTAGTCATTAGATTAGAATAGCAGAACAAACCAGCTCTGTTAAAGAAGCTAGAGAATGTCCTAAAAGTAACACATTATCTGAGTTTAACTAGTATGTGAAATACCTGTGGATCTGGCATGGGGAAGAAGAGAAATACCAAGTCTAAAGTCTGCTCACCTCTCAACTCAGATAGAGAAGAGGCATAATCTCATGAGAACATTCTTTGTGTCTGAATCCCCAGCGCATTCCAGGGATTAAATAAAGATGCCTGTCAACAATGGGGAGGTGGTAGAGACAACTGATCATTTCACAGGAGGTGTATGCATCTCAAAAGTGCCATTGGACATTACCCCTTGGAGCACGTGTGGGGAGTCGGGGTTTAAAGAGAAACAACACTCTTCCTTGAAAATATGCAAAAAAACACTCTTCCTTGAAAATATGCTTTCACTCCCTCTAATCTTGACTATCATTCCCAAAAGGAATGAAACACTCTCTCACCCAGACAGAATATGGCACTACTTATAAGAATATACAGAGCAATATCTTCCCTACCTAAGCGAGTACCTTGCTAAAATGAGAACAATTTTGTCAATAATGAGATTAACAAGACTATTTCTCAGCAAATCCCATTATCAGAAGGTGTAAGGCTATTTGAATTGCCTTTTCATAACTTCTATCTTCTTTTATGCTTTCTGTCAGTTTTTAACAGATTTATTTTTATTCTTTGAATGGATAATAATAAAACCTCAGCTTTGGCTGGCTAAGATCTAGCTGTATTCAGCTGGACGTATAAGAGAATTTAAGTACCTTTTATCTGCACTTTTTTAAATAATACAGCATTTTAATTGATTTATTTGTGTTGCATTGAATATTATTTGAACTGGAAGTTTTGACTCTGTTTTTTCAGTTAGTTCCCCACCCACCCTCCTTGTTTCTCTTTTGGTGTTAATCTTCGTGGCTTTGAAACTGCCCGCCCCTCTTGTAAATTTGTGTTTGGATACTCCTTCTGGGCCCATCTGATTTGTTCACTCAACTGAGTGCAGTGAGATCATATTCTGATTTGAGGCACTCCTACTGTGTACAAAGAGAGCATCTGGGAAACAAAAAAAAAAGAAATTTTAAGCTTGTTTCCTGCCTTTCCTGTAAGTGCTCTAGACTGTTTGTAGGCTTCTGAGCCCCCAAGCCTTTCTGTGTTGATGGGAAGCCTTCTAGCTTAATTTTGTTTCTTAGAACTAGCCTGTTTTCTAGTTTTAGCACTCAAATCTGTTCTTTTGAACTCAGCCCTTGTTCAGAACTCATTGTAGCACTAAATAAGCTGAAAATTACTACAGCACTCAACTTTCTTCACTTGTTTAGATGAAAGCAGTTTTTAGTACTTAATAAATAAGCACCTAGCCAGGCATGTCTAAGGGTCAGCTCCCGGTGATTTCTCCTGTCTACCTGATGAATCTGGGCATCTTGGGGCAATGCAGCAATTGCCTCATGTACACAGACAACCCTCTCCTCCTACCACCCAACACTACAACCTGTGAGAGATGCACTTATATAGCGAAACTGGAAGCAAAGCTCTCTTCACCCAAGACTGGACTAGACAGTCAAGAGGAGAAGGTAAACACTTGCACCACACCACACTCATCACATAGTCCCCCAAAACCTACACCATCAAAACACACACATAGAAACACAAAACACACAACTACTTTCACGGAGGCTTTCAATAAAAACCTGCCCAAGCATCAGGGACCTCCAAAGCAGAAACACAAGTAAACTCCACCCCCCCCAACACAACCCAAATGACACGTAGCCCACAAACTCAGTGTGCCACTCAACCACAGCCCATAAGGCAAAACAACATACTCAACACTCTAGTCATAGGTAACTCTATAGTCAGGCACACTGATGTTCCACTCACTAGGCTAAACAAGGAAAAAGTTACTGTCAGCTGCCTCTCAGGTGCCAAGATCCACCACATAACACACGCACTCAGGTCACTCCACAACAAGTACAAATATGACACTGTCATTGTCCATGTTGGTGTGAATGACCTGAGATGTACCTCCCTGGACTACATGAAAAGAGACATGGAGGAGCTCTCTGATCTTGTATCCCAGGCAAGTATGACCCTAGCCCTGAGCAGCATCCTGCCATCACCCAGAATGTTACCACAGTACAAGGACAAAATGATTGACTTCAACAATTGGCTAAGCTTCTGGTGTCATTCTAAGGGGATGTCCCTGTTCAAGAAATGAGACAGAGGTTTTAACAAAGTAGCAAGATCGAGTAATGATTTAAAATCCTATAAATATTACAAACTGTATGTCAATTAAAATAAAATACTTTCTTCACAGTAATATACATTTTATAACTCATATACTTATTAAAATTGACATACAGTTTGTAATATTTATAGTATTTTAAGTATTTTACAGTTGAAGAGGTGGGGTCTGATTTGCTAGTTTTCATTCATCGGTTGATGACGTTAGTATATATGGTTCAAATAGTCTAATGTTTTTTACCTGAAGAAGTCTCACATTAGTGGGTCTGATTACCCCCTATAAAAATTTTGCAACACTATGCTCAGCTAATAAGCTTCTAGTTTCCACTATTAAATCCAACAACAAAGCTGGGGACTCACTTTTCACCAACACAGTGGGAAAAACCTGAAACCAGCTTCCAAGTGAACTTTCTACCCTTTCTTCCACACTGCTTTTTAAAACCATCTTAGAGAATATCTTAAAACTCACTGGCCTTGTCCCTGCTCTGACCCTGACTGATATCTCATTTTCCCTTCCTGTTCTCCCTATACTTCTCTACTCCACTGTTCTATGTTGCCTACCAGTAATAAAGACTTCCTTCTTAGTACTAAAAAAAAAAAAAAGGATTCTCCATATATTTTTATCTCTCAAATGTTGTTTGTTCTCTGTATTTGATCTTAGCTTAAACTTACTAAAGGACTCTGTACAAGTTTACCTTAAATACAATTTAAACAATGTACTGTAACTCATTTTACTATTCGTATATATTGTATGCTTTGTTACTGCCGATGCTTGGATCTTTTCTCCCTGGGCCTCTACTGAAAATTGACATATATCCAATTAGACTAGCCCAGTCAACAAATGTAAAATAAATACATAAATAAAATAAATTAGTTGAGACGAAAAGTGCTTCGTGTTTATCGGTGGTGTATTAAAAGACATTTTTTATTGTTGGAGTAGACTCCTTTCTTCTCAGGAGGCTTATTGGTTTAATAAATTGCAATATGTGGCATACCATGTAAAACACCTTCTATTGTTCCTTGAGATATACCAGTTACAGACAGCATTCTAAAATGTAAATGACTACCTGGAAGCTTTCCCTTATGAGCGTGTATAGTCAAGTGTTTCCCAGGCAAGAAAAAATGTTGATAAGCCTGGATCACATCTAATTTTGCAAATTATTGCTCTGTGACAACACTGCAAACAAGTCTTTCAATTGATAGTGTATAAAAGAAATACTTTGTTAACTATATCTTCCATGCAAATTAATAGGTATATAAGCTTTCAGTACTGGCACCTCAGATGTACTGTATTCTGAATATTTTGTAGGTGATTTATTTTATATATGCAAGTATACACACACACACACACACACACACACACACACACACACACACACACACACACACACACAAACACACGCATACTCTGTGACTGATAGTGTTTAAGGCATATTTTTCTGATTTGTTGAGTAGATGTATAGAGAGTGAAATTCATCAACGTGGTCTGCACCTTAATGCTGTACTGTACAGGGTTCTACTATGAATCATCAAGTTACAATGAGTCAAAGCTACAACCACAGGAACACAATTCACAGCTCACTTTTATTATCTCTCTCTCTATATATATATATATAAAATATAATAATGCTGAATTGACCTTTCCCATGAATTACACACACACACACACACACACACACACACACACACACACACACACACACACACACACACACACACACACACACACACAAACACACACACACCTATCTATCTATCTATCTATCTATCTATCTATCTATCTATCTATCTATCTAGCTATCTATCTATTTATATATTTATGGGTCTACTTCAGAAGACTGAAAAACCAAAAGACTGAATCTCAAAAGATTGAAATTACAAAATATTGAATGATGGAATTTGCCTGTTCTCTACTGTTGTGTGATCTTGCAGTTGGTATATATAGTTATCAGGGGATGTGGGGAGTGCAGCCTCCCACATGAGGGGTGCAGGGGTCCTCGACCATGTGATGTTCAAAATTTTGAAACTTCAATCATCTGAAGTATCTCTCTCTCTCTCTCTCTATATATATATATCTATATACATATATATATATATATAGTATATATATATATATATATATATATATATATATATATATATATATATGTATATATATCTATATCTATATATAAATATATATATATATATATATATATATATATATATGGGTCTACTTTAAAACACTGACATGCAAAACACCAACGACAAGAACACAGAGATCGGAAGATCGACAACTGAGATGACCGACAGTTTAAAAGCACGACATTTCATATGCCCGACAAACCACAATCCCGACAATCAACAAAACAAAACAAATACCTTTTCCAAAAAACACACACACAACACAAGCACAAGAAAAACCTTACAAACCTAAACTAAACCTTACATACACAACTATCTATGCACTAACCTTAACCCAAACCCTAACGCTAAGGTCCGTCACTATCACACACTAACCTAACCTGCGCCCTAACCCTAACTCACTTTACCCACCCCTAACCCTAAAGTCTGTCACTATCGCACACTTACCTTACCCGCACCCCAACCCTAACTCACTTATCCCGCCCCTAACCCTAAAGTCTGTCACTATCACACACTTACCTTAACATGTTGGTGTTCTCGGCATCGGGCTTTTAAACTGTCGGTCATCTCAGTTGTCGATCTTCCGGTCTCGGTATTCTCGTTGTCGGTGTTTTGCATGTCGGTGTTTTAAAGTAGACCCATATATATATATATATATATATATATATATATATATATATATATATATATATATATATATATATATATATAAATCGTTCCACTTCATAATCTTGAAATACTGAAATCTCGAATTTCAATATTTTTAAACTATAAAGCCAAACCATTCACCATCCCGAAACCCACAATCACGACTCACACAATCACGAACATACATACACCAGATAACACACACACACCACTCTACCCACAGCACACAAACCACACAACCACACACTACATGTAAACAGGGGGGCAAGCCACCCTTCACCCCTCACACCCCGCCTACTTATATATACCAACACTGAAATCGTACATATAAAAAAAAAAAAATCACACCATGGCATTCTACACTCGCACACACATAAATACATATCACACATACACAGACACCAACAAATCCAACACTCACACTCATACTTACACCTACCTACCCTTACCCACACATACAATGTACAAAAACACACACGTACATTCACTCACCTTCAATTCCAGACACCATACCAGCCAAGCACTTCACGTAATGTACCGGAGATGCATAAGTGTGGATTCAAGATATTCAAATTCACTCTTATGCACTTTCAGCATTCTGCATTTTTAGCTTCATGGTCTCGAAATGCATGCTGAAATTCAATATTTCAGCAATTCAAGATTATGAAGTGAAACCATATATATATATATATATATATATATATATATATATATATATATACACACACACACACACACACACACACACACACACACACACACACACGCACACACACACACATATGGGACCCCTTCAAAACATTGAATACTCACAATATCGAATCTGACTTCATTGAGATGAAGTCATGAAATCTCCATTGTATCAAACTCCTGGAACAACGAAAACTAACCCTGGGAGAAGAACCACTTGGGCACCATGGTGAACCTTGCACTTTCTCTACTGTAGTGTGATCTCAGAGTTGGTATATTGAATTATGGTAGTGTGGGGGTGATGCCCTCCACCTGAAGGGTTTTTTTTTTGTTTTGCTGTTTATTGTTTTGTCCTGGTGGTTGAGTGTTTGTTTACCCAGAATTAGTTTTCATTGTTCTGGGAGTTTGTTATAATGAAGGTTCAATATTGTAAAGGGAACCCCTTTTCCCATTTTGCATATGAGGTCAGGTTCACTTCCACAGTGGCAATCATCTCAAGCCAAGGTTTACACCACCTGGTGGCTCTCACCTGGCCAACTTAAAATGACTAGTCTAATTACTGCATGTCTTTGGAATGTGGGACAAAACCAGAGTACCCACAGGAAACCCACATGACCATAGGGAGGACATGCAGACTCCACACAGAAGGCACTGCAGCCAAGAATTGAACCAGAGAACCTCTTGCTATGAGGCAATAACACTAACTGATGCACCATCGCGGCCACCCAAAAAAACACCCTAGTTCACTCTTCCTAAAACTTAATCATTTGAACTTCACAACACTGAATTGATCATACTGGCTCTCTAACTTAACTCGGTCATATATTGGACTGTTATTTTACTTTTTTTTTTTAAATGACTATTTACTAAGTTCCATTATCATGAAGCTTTTACAGTCCTTGCTTTCTACTCCTTAAGGACATTCATAAATCTTAAATACTCAAGTCTCTTTCAGTCCTCTTTTGCCATCATTTCTTTTTGGGCTGCTTCCAACTAGTCAAATCTACATATATATATATATATATATATATATATATATATATATATATATATATATATATATATATATATATATATATATATATATATTTATATATCATGAAAAATATGCTGTCTAGGAAAACTAAGGCGAGGCCCCAACAATGGAAATGCACCTTCCTCATCTCAACAGGCAAATAAGACAATATATCAAATCCTGGGTAAAAAAAGGGTAACTTTGAGAAATACTTAGCAATCACAGCCAGGCCTTTCACAGCTACATACACAGCCTAAAATGTAGGACCCAAGCATGTGCCAAAGTAGTGAGTAGCAGTATCACACATGATCTCTCAAGAATAGCAAACCTGCTGGACAGTTTTGGTAAAAATTTCACATCCTTATCCCCTCCAAACTTATCAAACCTTGCCCCCAAATTCTTCTGACCCTACATGTCCAAAGTGCAGGTCATTAAAGCCTTGTCTTAGGCAAAAACATAGCCTCTGTCAGACCAGACAGCATCCTAGGCTGCCTTCTAAACAAACTAAAACATTAACTAGTATCACCATTAAGTTACCTATTAGATCGCAGCTTAACCACAGGCTATGTTCCTGAAGAATGGAGAACAGCAACAGCTATTCCCCTCCACAAAAATGGCTTACCAACAGAGCCAAGAAATTATAGACCCATAAGTGTGACCAGCCTCATCTGTAAGGCCATGGAATGTATCATCATGGACCTCATAAATAAAGACATAGGTGACCTCCAAACCCTGAATCCAGCTCAATTCAGCTTTGTCAAGGTCACATCCTGCCTGTTGAACCTGGTGGATTTCTTCAAAAATGTGACCAGGGCCTATGACGAGGGCATATCTGTGCACACAGAATATCTCAACTTGGCCAAGGCCTTCAATACAATCCCACATTTGGGTATTAACGATAAACTTAGCAAACTGAATGTAAACCCCTTTGTTGTGAGATGGGTTGCCAACTGGCTCACAAACTGATACCACACTATTAAAGTGATAGACTCAACATCAACTAGAAGACCTGTTACCAGTGGGATGCCACAAGGGTCAGTGCTGGGCCCTCTACTGTTTGATATATACTACTCAGAAGTTCAGGCCAAAACTAAGGGCTGTGGCTGACCACATTTGCGGATGACTGCAAATTGGGTGCAGTTATCGAATCCCCAAATGATGTCAGTATACTTCAGGAAGGTTTTATGCAGACCAATGACTGGTGTCTTAGTCCCCTCACACTATCCAGTTAACAACAATACCTTATGTACCTTCAAAGTGGTAAGACGGGATCCCAAGTAGATTGCAACCTTAACTTTGACCACCATGTGTCTTCTGTAGTAAGGGAGGCCTTCTATGTAGCACATTTCATTAGCAAAGGCATGGCCTCTAAAGCAAAGGAAGTTATAACCCCTGTATACTCATCACTAATCAGGTCCAAAACTGTGTATAATGCCCCTTTTGGCATGTACCACCAAAGCACCTGCAGCAATTGAAGAGACCTCAGAAATTTCTAACAAAGAAGCTCAAGGGACTCCAGCACATGCCGTACACAGTCCCTGTCACTATACTTAGTATCGTATAAACGTCTTAGGGGAGACTTATGCCTGGCTTACAGAGCAATCTCTGACCCAAACCTAATTAATTTCCTGCACATCCGTAAATCAAATGGAACTATAGCTACCTATTCCAGGGACCTAAATATGGCCTGTGACTTGAATAGGATATGCACGAGTAACAGATTTGTCTCGCAGCAACTGCTGCATCTTTGGAATATGCTGCCGATTCATGTTAAGCAGAGCACCTTTATGACACTGTTTAAAAGGAACTTGGATGAGTGTATGGGGCACCGTAGATTCATACTGGGGATAGCACTCACAACCCTTATGGACATGGGCAGTCATTATTAAATACAATCCTGGGTATTGACTAAAGTATCTATCACATTACACTGGAATGAAACAGCTACTGACCTCCGGGATGATAGCTTAGTAACCTCCTATGATCCTTCTATGATCCTATCTCTCTCTCTCTCTCTCTCTATAGATATAGATATACATAGATATAGACAGATATAGATACAGATATAGATAGATAGATATAGATATAGATAGATATGCATATATATATATATATATATATATATATATATATATAGATATAGATATAGATATACGTAGATATAGACAGATATAGATACAGATATAGATAGACAGATAGATATAGATATAGATAGATATGCATACATATATATATATATATAGATATAGATATAGATATAGACAGATATAGATACAGATATAGATAGATAGATAGATAGATAGATAGATAGATAGATAGATATAGATATAGATAGATATGCATACATATATATATATATATATATATATATATATATATATATACAGATATAGATATACATAGATATAGACAGATATATATACAGATATAGATAGATAGATATAGATATAGATAGATGTGCATACATATATATATATATATAGATATAGATATATGATATAGATACAGATATAGATAGATAGATATAGATATAGATAGATATGCATACATATATATATATATATATATAGATATAGATATACGTAGATATAGACAGATATAGATACAAATATAGATAGATAGATAAATAGATAGATATAGATATAGATAGATATGCATACATATATATATAGATATAGATATATGTAGATATAGACAGATATAGATACAGATATAGACAGATAGATAGATAGATATAGATATAGATAGATATGCATACATATATATATATATATATATATATATATAGATATCCGATATACGTAGATATAGACAGATATAGATACAGATAGATATATAGATATAGATATAGATATAGATAGATATGCATACATATATATATATATATAGATATAGATATACGTAGATATAGACAGATATAGATACAGATATAGATAGATAGATATAGATATAGATAGATATGCATACATATATATATATATATATATATATATATATATATATATATATAGATATAGTTATACGTAGATATAGACAGATATAGATACAGATATAGATAGATAGATATAAATATAGATAGATATGCATATATATGTATATATAAATATAGATATACGTAGATATAGACAGATATAGATACAGATATAGATAGATAGATAGATAGATAGATATAGATATAGATAGATATGCATACATATATATATATATAGATATAGATATACGTAGATATAGACAGATATAGATACAGATATAGATAGATAGATATAGATATAGATAGATATGCATACATATATATATATATATAGATATAGATATAGATATAGACAGATATAGATACAGATATAGATAGATAGATATAGATATAGATAGATATGCATACATATATATATATATATATATATATATATATATATATATATAGATATAGATATACGTAGATATAGACAGATATAGATACAGATATAGATAGATAGATAGATATAGATATAGATAGATATGCATACATATATATATATATATATATATATAGATATATGTAGATATAGACAGATATAGATACAGATATAGATAGATAGATAGATATAGATATAGATAGATATGCATACATATATATATATATATATATGTATGTATATATTAACTCTACACTAATACAACTGCAGATTTAAAAAGAAACACTCAAAAAACACTAAGAAAAGAATGAATTACTGTCTGTTCTGTAATAAAACAATGCTGGTAATTATCCTGTATTAGAAACTGCCATCGGTAAGTTCCATCTCATATGTACATGACTGATGAGTTGCCAGCTTATCCACTTCAACCTGACCACTAGCAGGGAAGTGACTGTATAGTTAGAAGGTCTCATGAGGCAGGCTTATACTAAAGGTAAGTGGGAAGCGTGTACTTACTGCTTCACTATTCAGGAGTCCACAGCTGACTGAGCTAATTAATATGATTTTGCATAGAGATGTAGTTATGCTAGGGTAAAGGGGGCAACTACACTTAGGTGCAAGCTGTTAGGGGGCATATTTGGCAAGTGCAGTATTAGTACTGGCTTGTAAAGCCATGATGATATTGTAGCTTCATAAACAAATACTAGTGCTACGTTAGCACTCACAGGTGAAGTGCTCTCTGTGTGAATATGTCAGTAATGGCAGCTTGATCCTCAACTTTTAGAAGCCCTTTTATTTTATTTTATTTTATTTTATTTATTTATTGCCTTGTTTTTTTTGGGGGGGCACCAGGTGTCTTAGCTATGTTTGTAATATTCTGATTTTGCAATCATAAACAGTGCTTTTGCGTAAGGAGGCATATAGGGTAATGAGTGTTACGTCATATTATTCACTTGTCTAGTGTTTTCTTTAAACAGAATACATGTGCTTTAGAGTGCATACATATAAATGTTCTAGACTGTTTTAGTTAGGGTTATCACCTGTCCCTCTTTGCGAGGGACAGTCCCTTTTTTGGCAGTTGTGTCCTGTGAAAAAAACCTAAAAATGGCAAATGTCCTGAGATTTTTAGGACAAAAATATTTCTTATGTTTTCTGTAGTGGTCACATAAAACAGTTATTTTGTGTCTATAACACCTACATGTTATATGAAATAGCATAATCAACTCAAATGCTACAAAAATAAGCTTTTATTTTGACAAGAAAGTGAAGTTCTGTCCTTTGCACTGGCTGTGGGTATGTTTTGCCTTGCAAAATCTCACATTTCTACAAAAAAATGTCCCACTTAGGGCATCTGAGAAGGTGGCAACCCTGGTTTTACTTCCTTTACATAATGCTGCATGTATGTTCAGACAGTATAGATTTGGATGTGACTGAACTAGTGTAGGTGCTTTGAGAATGTATGGGTATATTTCAGAGATTTATTTCATTTTTTTGAATACACATTTTAGGTAAAAAAGTTTAAACCAGTAAATTACTTAAGCAATAACCCAGGCCTGGGTGTGGGTAATGCTGGATTTACCCATGGTTGGTGTGGTTTGGTCACGAGGGCGAAGCCCGAGCTGCCAAACAAAGACAACCGTGGGTAAATCCAGCATTACCTACACCCAGAAGTGGGTCATTGCTATTATACAATTACATTATTTAAGAAAGAAAATACGCACTTTTCTTAAATAATGGCATTGTATAATGCCTCCTTGCTGCCCTTCCACAGCTGTCTAATATTCTGCGACAGTTCTGATGTACTGCGCATGCTTACAGTTACTCAGTACATCAGAGCTGTGTGTGGAAGCAACAGAGAAAGGAAGATTTCCATTGCTTTTTAAAAGGTGTCTCGCTATGCTAAAAGAGTTTTACATAGCGAGATATCTTAAAAAAAGCAACAGAAATCTTCATTTCTCTGTTGCTTTTTTTAAAGCTGTCTCGCTATGTTAAATTCGTTTAACATAGCGAGACAGTTTTAAAAAAAGCATCCGAGAAAGGAAGATTTCCATTGCTTATTTTAAAGATATCTCGCTATGTTAAACTCATTTAACATAGTGAGATAACAGCAACGGAGCTCTTCTGTTCTCCGTTGCTGTCTAACATGCAAAAAAAAAAAAAAACAATCAGCATGCACGTTTTGGAATATTAATAGTGGGTCGTTGTATAATCTGAAGTTTTTACTGGGCACGTTTCTTTACTATGTCTTTGTCATCCTGGGTGAAAAGTTACATTAGGTTGTACAGCAGCTGTCTAACATGAACTAACCAAGCACTACTCCTAGCAATGAGTACATCTGTCTGTGAAAAATCTAAGTATACTGCAATGGCAGATGGCAGACAATAATCTATTCAAGTATACAGCCCTAAAATAAGATATTGGTACAGACAAAAACTTCTAATATATCTGGAGAAATTGAGAAAAGTATATCATGAGGTCAAACATGCATATTTTCAGGAACACCCATGACAGTTTGACCTTTCGTTCAGACGAAGATTAGATTCACCTAACTGAGGTTACAGTACCCCTCCACATACATCTAAAGGAATGGTACCAAGTGCCTTGATGTTTACGCCTGACTTATTTTGAGAACAACCAAATTCATAATGCTTCTATAGGACAGTATTAATCAAGCATTAAATAATATGGATGGCTAACTCCAAAGTAACATGCTAATAATTAGTGATTTCTTGATTAAAACAACTGAAAGCTTTCTACCCAGAAAGAATAAAAAGAAAGCCACTGACAGTTGTCTGTCAGAGCAAAAAGAGAGGGTAATGGAAGCAGTATAGGAAGGGATCAATGCGGCAGAGAGAAGTATAAACATATGACTATTCTTTTGATATTATCTCATGTTATACACTGCTTTGTACTTAAAACAAAGCCACAGATGGTTGCTTTCTCGAATGTCATATCTGAGACACAATGCATTCATCATCAGTTAAATACTGCCTTCAGGTTTTCATGTTGGGTGTATTTATGTTAGAAAATTCAGCATGTCATGTGCTGCAAAGAGGGATGTAATGCCTGGATTTTTTTTTGTATGAGAGTACCTCAAAATGTCCTGCAGTGCTATGTACTAACTAGACTGATGTGAAATGCACCATCATACTAACATGGGGAACGTGACATATAAATTTCTACTGGATAAAAGGCAATTCAAGTTTAATATGTCTAATATGGAAGTGTTATTGTTCCTTGATAACTTTATAGTATGCAGTAGTACAAAAAAGTCATCACACGATGACAAGAAAATGGCACAGATAAATGAATATAATTCTTAATGTTATTCCAAAAAGATAATGGATTAATATTCTTCTTTAATATCACTGGTTATATCAAAAGTACATTTTCATCATTTTTTTGTGTAAGACAGAAGGTATGTTTGTTTCTGTGGTATTACAAATTACCTTTTTGTGCTGGAACTGAAAATGCACAGTTCATCCTTGGTGTGTGCAGTTTAATTACTGCAGTGTATATATTTTTTTCAGACAGGACCACTTATAAGCCACTATATGAAAACTAGGTTATAACGTTTCTATAAACATTTCATAGCCTGCACAAATTTCAACAAGTTGTTGTCCTATGTCTTGGAACAAGTTCACATGATTGAAAGAACAGGTGACACTGAAAGCCTATTAGACGGGTCTATATTACATCATCAAAGTTTCAAAACTTTGAATGTTCTAATATCGACCCCTATTCAGTGAAAGCTGAAAACATCGAACATACAGAACAGAAAATTTTTTCCTATGGAAAAAAAATTTGCTGTTCCAAAACACATACACACAACACAAAGACACCAAACAAACAGCAATCCACACACATACACCTAAAATCTTACACCTAACCCTACACTAAACTATACACACACCACTAACTATCCACTTACCTTAACCCAAACCCTAACCCTAATGTCTGTCACTACTGCAAACTCACCTCACCCGCGCCCTAACCCTAACTCACCTACCCCACCCTAACCCTCATGTCCACACAGTCGCACACTTACCTGACCTGCGCCCTAACCCTAACTCACCTAACCCACCCTAACCCTCATGTCCACACAATCGCACACATACCTAACCTGCACCCTAACCCTAACTAACCTAACCCGCACTCAATCGCACACTTACCTGAACCCGACCCGTAGCTTTCCACCACAGCGCTGAAAATACTGAAGCAACAGAAATGGACAACCATATTCTTTCCCTAGGAAAAAATACATTTTTCTGTTGCTTCAATATTTTCAGCTTTCGCTGAATAGGGGTCGATAGCCGTGGTAGTATAGTGGTAGCATTGTTGCCTCACAGCAAGAGGTTGTCCTGTTCAATTCACGGCCAAAGTGCCTTCTGTGTGGAGTCTGCATGTCCTCCCCACAGTTGAATGGCCTCCAAAAGACATGCGTAAATGGGCATGCCTTCGCTGAAGGTTGGGCGTTGGGCTGGCAACTTGGCGCCATAAAAAATCTACTGCCAATCATTAGCAGACCGGAGTTCCCCTGTGGCGACCCCTAACCAGGAAAAGCCAAAAAGACAAACATTAGAACATTCGAAGTTTTGAAACTTCATTGTTCTAATATAGACCCTATTAGACAGAATTAATATGTACTGGCAGACAGAATCACCAGCAACCAACCCTCCAGCGTTGAATTAATTTGTTTCAATTAAGCCAAAATTTAAAAAGACTCAAGTAAACAAATGTTCTAGTTATAGCGAATACAGCATGGTCCAAGAATAAACGATTTGAGGGTTTTGTAAAAATTATTTACTGGAAAGATTTTATATGTTTTAACTCTGTGAATGCTTTTATGTGCACAGTGAATATGTTTTTACTAGCAGCTGCAACATTTTTTATTTATAGTGTATCTTTTTCACTGAACTGAGGATCAAAACACAATAGAAAATGCTACAGCAGACTCAAAGCTCTTATATTATTTTTTGATTTTTTTCTGTCCTTACTTACTGAAATTTAAGTGTGTGCGTGTGTGTTTGTGTTTTTGTTGGTTTGATAATCCTGTGTGAATGTGCAGTACATGTCAATGTTTTGTTTGTTGACCTCTTGCCCACTCAGGGTAACAGACTTTATTTATTTATAATTAAAATGTACTGTATGGGGTGTGGTAATTATTCTCCAATATCTGGAAAAAAAGACAAATCAGTTATGCAATTATTTAACACGAGAACCAGTCTTAACAATTGTTAAGCACTCCCTGCCTCAATTATTAAGATTGTGTATTGCACAGGCAGTTGAATCTGGTAGTACTGACCAGCATAGGACAGTGACAGAATTGAAAATAGATTTGTTTGTGCCTACTGTCTGTACTGGTAATATGTCCCTGACATTCGTAACATAAGAGTGTGTGTTACTGCCTTTCTGACAGCATCTGCTAAGGGCTTTATGACTTTGAAAGCCAGCAAAACACTATGTGCTTTTTTTTCTGTAATTAGTATTATATGGAGCAGATAAAGCTTCATTCACCACAAAGAATTATGAACAGATCTTTAATCATAACCCATTATTATGTGTTCCTGACATGGATTCCAAGGAGAATTTCTTGGCTTCCATGTCTCTACACATAACAAGCTGGTTATAATCAGTGACCCCATCATAATCTTTTATGTAGTGCATGGAATACCATGATTCCATTCCAATATCAGGGAGAAAGACAACCTTGCTGAGCATTACTCTTCCTTGATACCTGATATTATTAGTGTTTTAAAAGGTGCTCAGCAATTAAGCATCTTTCTAAGCACTGTTGATATTGTGTCTCACCTTGGGCACTGAGTACTACCAGAGCTCATTAAAGGATTTACTCGCTTTCAAAACCGTAAAACACTTTGAGTTTTTCTTTCTCTGTAACTGGTTAGCACATAGATGCAGATAAATTTCCACGTACTACAAAGAATTATGATCAGGTTTTTGATTGTAACCCTTCATTATGTGATTAGGATATAGATAATATAAAACCGGTAGGCAGAGAAGCGTAAAACCAAAACTTCATCAGATCCAGTTAAAAACACATGACAACATCAATTTATACCTTAATGCTTCAGGTCACGTGACCTGTGTATTGGTTTAATTGGAATAAAATCATTCAGTCCCTTTCCATCTGTTACTTGCAAAATATGCATCCATTTGATTTCAATACACTCTGTCTGAGCCCTAACATCACCTCCTCTAAGTGCAGGTATGTATAACTCCAGAACCATAAATTTAAACCAGTGGTTGTTCCCTGCATCTCTCACATGGTTGAAAAGTGCATTTCTCTCATCACCTTTACTAATAGTGTACATGTGCTCTCTGATTTGGTCCCTCAAACACCAGTTGGTTTTACCGACATAGAAGGATTGACAGATCTCACAAGAAGCACAGTACACCAAATTAGAACTACCACAGTCAGCATAAAGCTTAATACTGTAGGTATGCACTGTATCTGGATGTAAAAACTGATCATCAGTGTTAATAAACCTGCAAACATTGTAATGATGACACGGGTAAGTGCCTGTCCTACTTATCCTGGTACTGGTGCCAGAGCTCGTCAGACTGGTGCCAGAGCTCCGTAGAGATATATAGCACAGCATCTTCTTTATGGGATTATGATATATATGCCAAGAGTCACATGGAAGTGAATTTTTGGCAACTATGTCTCAAACACATAATAATGTGTTTATGATCAGATACTCAATCATAATCTTTTCTCTTTCTATATATACATCTCTCTCTCTCTTTATATATATATATATATATATATATATATATATATAGACAATATATGTATATACATATACACACACATATATATATATATATATATATATATATATATATATATATATATATATATATATATATACAGTATATATGTGTGTTTGTGTGTGTCTACAGAAAGAGAAAAGTAAAGTGATAGACGAAAACATGCACAAGAAAAACACTGGTACAAATACATGTAGATACTCCGCACCACAAGGTGCAGCATATATATAACTATATATACATACATACATACAGAGAGAGAGTGAGTTAAATAGATATCTATTTATCTATCTATCTGTGTATTTTAGTTGTGTTGACATCTTTCCTTCTTTTTTGGTTTAGTTTGTTTAGATACACAAACGTGTTCTACTTAACCTTAAAAATTTTACAGTCACCTGGGCTTTTTCTTTCTCTGCACATAAAGGTAGACACAATTATGCACACACACACATACACACACACACACACACACACACACACACACACACACACACACACACACACACACACACACACACACACACAGTCCGGATATTGTAACATATCTATGCATGGTAAAAGGTGGAATATACTTTTAAAAGTGTGCTGTACATGGAAAACGTGGAATGTGCCTTTAAAGGTGTGAAGAGGGAATTGCAAAGGTAAATTTCTCATAGCACTTAAATCAGGAAAAAAATCTGCATTAGTCCATAAATCTGTTAAAGGAATGTAAATCACCCATTTAGTGTTTTATAAAAAGATGGTGCATGTTAAAGGCAAATCAGTAAGCCAAATCCTAATTTAGTTTATCATTTGTCACAGCAGGATTTTCCCTGAGTTCAACAGCCCAGTTTGGGCTCTTTATGGATGGGGTTCAGGTAAACTTAGATGAAGATTTTCTGTGATTGGTGTTGTAAAGGCCTGGCAAATTTTTTGCTTTGGAGTAATAAGCTTGTTCTGTTTTTTACAAACTTGATTCTTAAGAATGGATGCAATATATATGTTTTTATGCACACGCACACACACACACACACACACACACACACACACACACACACACACATATATACATATATATATATATATATATATATTTATATCTGTATATATGTATGTATGTATGTATATATTCCATAAGGGCATACTTGCCTTGCTCTTCCTAATGCATTTTGGGATTTTGGGTAAATGCAACAGTTTCTGTAGACAGCTTTGATATGCAGTATTAGTATCGCTAAGTGCTAGGTCTGTTACCATGACATGTGGATAATACAATAATGCAAATGTACTGTACACCAACAACTTCGTCAGTATTCAAGGCCCTGCTGTATATATGTCTGTAGAACAGGAGCTGTTTTTTTTCTATGCTTCCTTCTGGGAAGTGGTCAAATATAGTATGAGATGTGTATCTGAATCACATCTACTGCTTCCTTCAAAGTCAGTGGTAAACTCAGCAATAGTAAAGTGACCATAAATTGCAGAACAGTACTCAGAATAAGTACAAACTGACAGAACCTATTTTATATACATTTATTTGTTTGTGGTAGTATTATATTATTATCTAGGGTCAGTGACTGCTTTAAATTTGCCCAGGATATTCAGAGAAGATATTCTTGATTCTTCTCAAAGGACTATGGGTAGTTTTGTAAGATATATAGGAGACCATTGAGAGAATGACGCATCTAGTAGTGAAGTGCTACCAAAAACATGGCAACAATTTCAGGAAGAAACAAGAAATAAGGGGACTGTGAATCCTTTTAATCTGATTGGTAACCGTTCCACTAGAACATTATCTCCTGAAGCTCTTGCTTTGTTTTCCAAATTGAACAGTTAATGGTGAAAGAAACCTTAGTGCATTTCAATGTGCTTAGCTTACAAGGTTATGTTGAACTGGACATTACTCCTTATGACCATAGAGCCTTTAAACATCCATCTACTCCTTTTGATCCCATGGATAATAAAGATAAAAAAGTTTCAAACCAGGTGGGTAGCGGCCACCCACTGTTGTTCTATGGATTGGCTTAACATTTTAATAGACAGGGGTGTGGTTAAACAAAAAAAGTTAAAACTAGAGATTTCCTCAGTTTGTTCCTCTCTTGCCTCCTTGCTTGAAGCTTTTCACTTGGAACACTGTTTAAGGGACATTAATGATAAATTAATTAGTTTGAAGAATGACTTTTTGAAAAAAAAGAAATTCAAACTACAGTGTGATTGACACAATTGTGACAATGATGCAGCCCTCCTTTGGTCATCCAATGGAAAAGATGTTGTTCTAGTGCTAACTTTCATCATCCAGAAGTGAACCATACTCAGAATGGTGTGATCCCTGCTTCTACAGATGTGACCGGAGATTCCACGGATTTTGACAGTGATGATGCTTATTCACCTCTTCCCTATGCTGGAGATACTCAATATATGGCAGACTATTTTTGGAAACCAGCAAGTAATGACATAAAAAGGGGCAGACCCTATTACAAGAACTATAGAGAAGGACAATATCAGCAACACAATAAAAGAACTAAATGGCATTGACTCTATTGTTGTTAGTTTTGGTGACTATAATATTGATTCCTGTGAGTTGATTATAAACATTTCTGGTTGTATGTTGGATAATTTCTTACTGTCTGATTTAAATTGTGGCTTTAAATTTATTCCCATTGTTTTGCCCAGGATTTATGTGCTGAAAATAGAAACTTTCCAGTTGATTAGAAAATTACATTTAAAACCTTTTTTTTTAATACTAATATTAGTTTTGATATTGAGGTTGATTTAAATGGTAACAGTTTAGACCTCACCTATGAAACAGCAGAGGATTTAAATTACACTTTTTTCCTGTGTATCCAGTATGGGAGATGAGTTGGAATACAATGCATATTGCTAATTGAATACTAGCTGTGTAGCTTGTAAAAATAATTTTATACCTCCCTTTAAACATGAGGGGGTTCAGAAATTCCATGCCATGGTGAGTTACATTATTGAAAGGGTGCTTTCTGATTTTATTTTAAATAAAAATAACGGTAAGATTTGTTACAACTTGACTAAAAAAGCGGCAAGCTTTGAAGGATTTTGGCAACCAATGAGAACTGGTTATAAAGCCATCAGACAAGGGCAATAAGATTGTAGTAATCCATGTTTCCCAGGATTTAAATAAGTGCTATGAGCTTCTTTTAATGGCAGAAAAATATATAAAGTAGTAGAGGAAAAAGAGTATAAGCAGGTACTACTAGAGTATCAGGGTTTACTTAACAAAGGCCTCAGGTGGGGTTATTTATCTAAGAGTGATGTTGAAAAAAAGTTCAGTATTGAAGAATGTGGGGTGGCTTATTTCTATTGCCTCCCTAAAATTCACAAGAATATGTATAACCCACCTGGGAGACCCATAGTGTCTGCATGCAATTATTTTCTACATAACATTGGTTTATTATTACATAAGTTATTTGTTGAAGGTAGTTAGTAAATTATCTTCGTATATCAAAGATTCATTTGATGTTCTTACCAAAATATCTGATATTCAATGGAGTAATAATATGTACTGAATCACTGTTGATATTAAAAGGTTGTACACCAGCATCCAACATGAATTTGATATACAAGCATTGAAACAGTTTCTAGGTGATAGTCCTTTATCTCATTATATTATAGATTTAGTTTATTTTAGTTTGACACACAATTATTTTAATTTTAACAAGGCTATCTATCGTCAATTGCAGGGTACTGCCATGGGGGCATCTTTTGTCCCCATGTATGCTAATAAGTATGATTGAGTTGAAATATCTGTATACACATGTTTTTTCTGAAATTTGTTTTGAAATAGCATAGATTTACAGATGATTTGTTTTTTTTTTTTTTGTGTGTGCAATGATAGGTATGAATTATTGAGGCATTTTATAGATGATTTACACAATAACAGGTATGGAATAAAATTTTATGGCCTGCAATATGGAAACAGTATAGAGGTCTTGGATGTTTTTCAGAGGGTTTGAATGATGAACAAATAAGAACTTTGGTGAATAGAAACATGATATTTGACAATGTGAGCAATTTTTAAATGGCAGTAGTTGCCATCCACTACACATTATTAAGGCATTCCCCTATGGGGAGTTTTTGCAATTCTCCAGGTTATGCAATGATCAAAGTGAACTATCTTTCTGTACTGATATATAGCACAGCATCTTCTTTATGGGATTATGATATATATGCCAAGAGTCACATGGAAGTGAATTTTTGGCAACTATGTCTCAAACACATAATAATGTGTCTATGATCAGATACTCAATCATAATCTTTTCTCTTTCTATATATACATCTCTCTCTCTCTTTTTTTATACATATATATATATATATATATATATATATATATAGACAATATATGTATATACATATACACACACATATATATATATATATATATATATATATATATATATATATATATATATATATATATATATATACAGTATATATGTGTGTTTGTGTGTGTCTACAGAAAGAGAAAAGTAAAGTGATAGACGAAAACATGCACAAGAAAAACACTGGTACAAATACATGTAGATACTCCGCACCACAAGGTGCAGCATATATATAACTATATATACATACATACATACAGAGAGAGAGTGAGTTAAATAGGTATCTATTTATCTATATATCTGTGTATTTTAGTTGTGTTGACATCTTTCCTTCTTTTTTGGTTTAGTTTGTTTAGATACACAAACGTGTTCTACTTAACCTTAAAAATTTTACAGTCACCTGGGCTTTTTCTTTCTCTGCACATAAAGGTAGACACAATCATGCACACACACACACACACACACACACACACACACACACACACACACACACACACACACACACACACACACACACACACACACACACACACAGTCCGGATATTGTAACATATCTATGCATGGTAAAAGGTGGAATATACTTTTAAAAGTGTGCTGTACATGGAAAACGTGGAATGTGCCATTAAAGGTGTGAAGAGGGAATTGCAAAGGTAAATTTCTCATAGCACTTAAATCAGGAAAAAAATCTGCATTAGTCCATAAATCTGTTAAAGGAATGTAAATCACCCATTTAGTGTTTTATAAAAAGATGGTGCATGTTAAAGGCAAATCAGTAAGCCGAATCCTAATTTAGTTTATCATTTGTCACAGCAGGATTTTCCCTGAGTTCAACAGCCCAGTTTGGGCTCTTTATGGATGGGGTTCAGGTAAACTTAGATGAAGATTTTCTGTGATTGGTGTTGTAAAGGCCTGGCAAATTTTTTTGCTTTGGAGTAATAAGCTTGTTCTGTTTTTTACAAACTTGATTCTTAAGAATGGATGCAATATATATGTTTTTATGCACACACACACACACACACACACACACACACACACACACACACACACACACATATATATATATATATATATATATATATTTATATCTGTATATATGTATGTATGTATGTATATATTCCATAAGGGCATACTTGCCTTGCTCTTCCTAATGCATTTTGGGATTTTGGGTAAATGCAACAGTTTCTGTAGACAGCTTTGATATGCAGTATTAGTATCGCTAAGTGCTAGGTCTGTTACCATGACATGTGGATAATACAATAATGCAAATGTACTGTACACCAACAACTTCGTCGGTATTCAAGGCCCTGCTGTATATATGTCTGTAGAACAGGAGCTGTTTTTTTTCTATGCTTCCTTCTGGGAAGTGGTCAAATATAGTATGAGATGTGTATCTGAATCACATCTACTGCTTCCTTCAAAGTCAGTGGTAAACTCAGCAATAGTAAAGTAACCATAAATTGCAGAACAGTACTCAGAATAAGTACAAACTGACAGAAGCTATTTTATATACATTTATTTGTTTGTGGTAGTATTATATTATTATCTAGGGTCAGTGACTGCTTTAAATTTGCCCAGGATATTCAGAGAAGATATTCTTGATTCTTCTCAAAGGACTATGGGTAGTTTTGTAAGATATATAGGAGACCATTGAGAGAATGAGGCATCTAGTAGTGAAGTGTTACCAAAAACATGGCAACAATTTCAGGAAGAAACAAGAAATAAGGGGACTGTGAATCCTTTTAATCTGATTGGTAACCGTTCCACTACAACATTATCTCCTGAATCTCTTGCTTTGTTTTCCAAATTGAACAGTTAATGGTGAAAGAAACCTTAGTGCATTTCAATGTGCTTAGCTTACAAGGTTATGTTGAACTGGACATTACTCCTCATGACCATAGAGCCTTTAAACATCCATCTACTCCTTTTGATCCCATGGATAATAAAGATAAAAAAGTTTCAAACCAGGTGGGTAGCGGCCACCCACTGCTGTTCTATGGATTGGCTTAACATTTTAATAGACAGGGGTGTGGTTAAACAAAGAAAGTTAAAACTAGAGATTTTCTCAGTTTGTTCCTCTCTTGCCTCCTTGCGTGAAGCTTCTCACTTGGAACACTGTTTAAGGGACATTAATGATAAATTAATTAGTTTGGAGAATGACCTTTTGAAAAAAAAAGAAATTCAAACTACAGTGTGATTGACACAATTGTGACAATGATGCAGCCCTCCTTTGGTCATCCAATGGAAAAGATGTTGTTCTAGTGCTAACTTTCATCATCCAGAAGTGAACCATACTCAGAATGGTGTGATCCCTGCTTCTACAGATGTGACCGGAGATTCCACGGATTTTGACAGTGATGATGCTTATTCACCTCTTCCCTATGCTGGAGATACTCAATATATGGCAGACTATTTTTGGAAACCAGCAAGTAATGACATAAAAAGGGGCAGACCCTATTACAAGAACTATAGAGAAGGACAATATCAGCAACACAATAAAAGAACTAAATGGCATTGACTCTATTGTTGTTAGTTTTGGTGACTATAATATTGATTCCTGTGAGTTGATTATAAACATTTCTGGTTGTATGTTGGATAATTTCTTACTGTCTGATTTAAATTGTGGCTTTAAATTTATTCCCATTGTTTTGCCCAGGATTTATGTGCTGAAAATAGAAACTTTCCAGTTGATTAGAAAATTACATTTAAAACCTTTTTTTTTTTTTAATACTAATATTAGTTTTGATATTGAGGTTGATTTAAATGGTAACAGTTTAGACCTCACCTATGAAACAGCAGAGGATTTAAATTACACTTTTTTCCTGTGTATCCAGTATGGGAGATGAGTTGGAATACAATGCATATTGCTAATTGAATACTAGCTGTGTAGCTTGTAAACATAATTTTATACCTCCCTTTAAACATGAGGGGGTTCAGAAATTCCATGCCATGGTGAGTTACATTATTGAAAGGGTGCTTTCTGATTTTATTTTAAATAAAAATAACGGTAAGATTTGTTACAACTTGACTAAAAAAGAGCGGCAAGCTTTGAAGGATTTTGGCAACCAATGAGAACTGGTTATAAAGCCATCAGACAAGGGCAATAAGATTGTAGTAATCCATTTTTCCCAGGATTTAAATAAGTGCTATGAGCTTCTTTTAATGGCAGAAAAATATATAAAGTAGTAGAGGAAAAAGAGTATAATCAGGTACTACTAGAGTATCAGGGTTTACTTAACAAAGGCCTCAGGTGGGGTTATTTATCTAAGAGTGATGTTGAAAAAAAGTTCAGTATTGAAGAATGTGGGGTGGCTTATTTCTATTGCCTCCCTAAAATTCACAAGAATATGTATAACCCACCTGGGAGACCCATAGTGTCTGCATGCAAGTATTTTCTACATAACATTGGTTTATTATTACATAAGTTATTTGTTTTTATTTGTTGAAGGTAGTTAGTAAATTGTCTTCATATATCAAAGATTCATTTGATGTTCTTACCAAAATATCTGATATTCAATGGAGTAATAATATGTACTGAATCACTGTTGATATTAAAAGGTTGTACACCAGCATCCAACATGAATTTGATATACAAGCATTGAAACAGTTTCTAGGTGATAGTCCTTTATCTCATTATATTATAGATTTAGTTTATTTTAGTTTGACACACAATTATTTTAATTTTAACAAGGCTATCTATCGTCAATTGCAGGGTACTGCCATGGGGGCATCTTTTGTCCCCATGTATGCTAATAGGTATGATTGAGTTGAAATATCTTTATACACGTGTTTTTTCTGAAATTTGTTTTGAAATAGCATAGATTTACAGATGATTTTTTTTTTTTTTTTTTGTGTGTGCAACGATGGGTATGAATTATTGAGGCATTTTATAGATGATTTACACAATAACAGGTATGGAATAAAATTTTATGGCCTGCAATATGGAAACAGTATAGAGGTCTTGGATGTTTTTCAGAGGGTTTGAATGATGAACAAATAAGAACTTTGGTAAATAGAAACATGATATTTGACAATGTGAGCAATTTTTAAATGGCAGTAGTTGCCATCCACTACACATTATTAAGGTATTCCCCTATGGGGAGTTTTTGCAATTCTCCAGGTCACGCAATGATCAAAGTGAACTAAAGCAGGAACTGAGTAAGACTGCTAATAATTTTTTGATGAAGGGCTATGATAACAATGTGGTAGAAGGAGCTTTGCATCAAATTAATAATAATGGCTTTAATACAGAATTTGAAGATGGAAAAAGTGTATATATAGATAAACATGTTGGACAAGAGGCTAAGGATAGTAAAACAATGTAGTTACTACTTACAATATTTTGAGTGAAAAAATTAAGGATATTATATAATATTAATAGGAGTTTTATTGAAGTATAAAGACTTAAGGGATATTATAGGAAATATCCCTATGTTTTCTTATAAAAGGGGATGCAATGTTAAAGATATAATACTCCAAGAGCAAGTTTGAGTTGCCTATGGTTAATTTAATTATTCAACCTATAAATGTCAGAACCTTTCTTTGTAATAAGTGTATGAGTTGTAGATATATTGTAAATACAATTGATAGAATTAATAGAATTTCACTTAGATCTATGGGAAGGTATTGTTGCTATATGGAAGGAGTTGTTGATGCACTGAGGTGTTTATGTGGTTTGTTTTATATTGGTAAAAGCAAAAGGGCTTTCAAGTTTTGGTTACAAGAATATGTTAGAGACATCAAAAATGGTAAACTTGAAAGCTTTTTTGCTATGCATTTTAAAATTCATCATGAAAGTGATCCAGATGGTCTTAGAGGTACAATTTTAGAAAAAAATAAATGTTCAAGAAGGGTATTCTGATTTTAAAAAGAAGTTAATATATAAGGAAACTTTGTTCATTTTAAAGTATTCTACTCTGACCCCTGCTGGACTCAATGTAGAGTGCAACTAGAAATCCTTGTTTTAATTTTCCAATTGTTTTAATTAATTGATTGTCTAATTGGGGTGGATTTTTTAATACTATTTAAGATGTGTGTTTTAGCAGTATCTTTATCCTTGAAGCCTTTTTTTGAGCCGAGACTCTAGAGTGATATTTTATTTTCTGATAATAAATTTGGTGATTAGGCCTTTGTTGTTTTATTTTATATCAGTTAATTTTATTTGTTTGCGGTGGCATTAAATTGACAGAACCTCCTTAAATGTATTTTTACTGGAGTTATTTTAAGAAAGTGCAATAAAATGTTCTTTTTACTATCTGTCTTATATCTCTATCTATCTATCTATCTATCTATCTATCTATCTATCTATCTATCTATCTGTCTATAGGGGGAGGGGGAGGAGTGCATGAGGGCATGCTCCCCTGCAAAAAAAAAAATATATAGATTTTTCATTTTTGCTGATTTTGATCATTTTAGATTCAATCTAAAATAATTGTTCATTTGATGGCTGACATTTTGGATGTTTGATATCTAATAATAGCTACACACATACAAACACACACACACACACACATATATATATATATATATATATATATATATATATATATATGTGTGTGTGTGTGTGTGTGTGTGTGTGTGTGTGTGTGTGTGTATGTGTGTATGTGTATACATGCATGCACATACACAAGCACACATATAATTGCAGTGCATTTTATTGAAAAGCCAGGTTATCTCCAATGAAAATGAACATCACATTTAGTCAAATGTCTGACTTGTTGATTTCTATGCAGGAACAGTTTTCAGTTATTTGGGCTGATTACCCATACATGGCAGTTGTGAGACTTTGTAGTTAGTATATATAAGTAAGGGGTGCAAGGGTGAAAATCTCACATTAGGGGGTGTCGGGTCCCCCTCATAAATATTTTTGTTGGTTTTGTATATGTCTACATGTTTTGCAATCATCGCTAGTACAAGGCTGTTTTCCTGCTTTTATGATCACTTTTGTTTTGTATATCTGTGTATGCATGTTTGGTTTTCATTGTTTTTGAAATGATAGCAAGTGATTTCAATGTGGTTACTTTCAGTTATCAATAATTGCATAGTTATTCTATTATTTTTATCTCTGGATATTTATTTTCATAGACATATGAACGTGTGTGTGTGTGTGTGTGTGTGTGTGTGTGTGTGTGTGTGTGTGTGTGTGTGTGTGTGTGTGTGTGTGTGTGTGTGTGTGTGTGTGTGTGTGTGTGTGTGTGTGTGTGTGTGTGTGTGTGTGTGGTTTATTAAAAACAAACTACAGTGACCATAGTTTAAAACAAACAAGCTACAGTAATGTGGTTTATGAACTGATAAATTTAATGAAAATGAAATTGAGGTACTAGCAAATCTTAATGATAAAGTCAATAAGTGGTAATCTTCACAAAAATAAACCAGTGAAAACTAAAGTTTTTAATCAAAAGTACAAAGAGGTCAAATGAAAACTTGGTAAACAAGATAAAGTAAAAAAATGTGTAATCAGGTTAACAAGGATATTAATTACAGTTGTATCTCATGTACAGAAAAGAAACACTGGATATATTTTATAATCAGTTAACCTCGTACATTTATTAGGTAAACCAGACAATGTGTATGAGTACTCAGCCCAGTAATGATATACCCGAGATTAGAAAGAATGGGTTCTATGCTGCCATCAGTAAGTTATGCTGCACAAGTACCCTGGAGCCAAGAATACATCCGTGGTGTTTCTTAACACAACTACACAAAGTATAGCTGCATTTGTGTTACATCAGTTGTATTCCTTAACACAGCTGCACAAAGTATAGCTGCACTAGTGTTACATCAGTGATATTCCTTAACACAACTACATGAAATATATCTGCATTTGTGTTACATCAGTGGTATTCCTTAACACAACTACACATTTCTTAACACAACTACACAAAGTGTAGCTGCACTTGTGTTAGTACTCTTCTTCCCATATGTTCAGATAGGCCACCTCCAAGATATATGAAACACACTTTAACTGTGCTTAAATGGAATGGCAGACATCAATCAACAGTTGTAGTCGCTCTAATGATAAAGAATGAATAGTTGTCCAAGTAACAAAAAGGGAAACCAATAATTAGTTTTAATAGAAAAGGAACAATACTGATTTATAAATAGAATGTCCTGCCTTCCAAACATTCTCTGATAAAATGTCGACAGCCATGGACTGTGATTTCCCTCTGTGCACCTGTACCTGCATTCTGTTGTATAAAAGAATACTAAAGCAGCCGGTGAATAGTTACCTATGCAAAGAAGGAGAATGAAATTAATTGGAAAGTCTCCTAAAAACTGGATTTAACAAGTAGCAGTCTTCTTGAGTCAGACCTTTTTGTCTATGTCTTGATGGCAGAAGACAATCAGAAAAATCCTATAAGGGTAACCAGATAGTCAGATGACAATAATGCAGGCCATGTAGTTTCAGCACAGCATGATTCAGCATCAGACCAGTACATACATACATGCAAATATTTCAAGCATGGTATAGCTTGCCAATATACCAAAACACTCGTTCCCATAATAAGTGTCCAGACTGTTCTTAAAAATATATAATCTAGCACTTGCTTTAATGTAATTTGGTAGTCTGTTCCATGCTTCGGCTACTCTGTCAGTGAAACAATTACTACACTTCTCATTCCTATAGTATTTTCTACATAGGTTGTCTGATGATTCTCCAGTACTTTTTAATAACCCCAAAGATTCCCATAGGTAGCTGTCTTTAAATGCCCTATATACCCGAATAAGATCTCCTCTTAGATATCTGTGAGAGACACTGTACAAGTTCAGATATTTTAGTCTTTTATAATAACTTAAATTTTCACATGCATTGATGCCCTTAGTATATTTCCGTTGTACTCTTTCCAGTTTACTCCTGCTTGTTTTCTTATAGGGTTTACATATTGTTATTCCATACTCAAGTTTGGGTCTAATGTAACTAACTAACAATGACTTCATTATATTTGACTTCCTAGACTTCATAAATCTTTTTATACAGCCTATAGTTCTATAACTATCATTAACCAATTGGTTGACATGATTAGAAAAACTCATAGCTGAACCTACCCATATACCCAAGTCCAGTTTCAATCACTGTGTGCTGTATTAAATATTCACCTTTCAGTTTATGTCTCCCAAATCTCATATGCTTAGTTTTTGATGCATTTAACAGCATATTATGCTCCTGTACTCAAATGGTCAATTTAGTTAAGTTATTTTGCAGACATGCCTTATCAGTAACACATGTAATCAGTTTACCCAATGTCAGGTCATCTGCATATAGACTGTAGAATACTTCAAATGAAGAGGTTAGGTCTGAATGATACAATCTAAACAAGTAAGGGCCTAGAACAGAGCCATCTGGGACACCCTGACTGTAACCAAGGATTTCACCTGTCCAGCTGCTGTATGATACTTGCCATGTCCTATTTGAAAGCCATGCAGCTATCCATCTTATCAACAGTACATCAATACTAAGTAGTACTAATTTATTGATCAGTGTTTTGTGTATGACCCTGTCAAATGCTGAAGTTAAATCTATATAAAATACATCACAGCACAATTTTTCATTCATAGCTGTTATTATATTGTTATAGAACATCATGTTACAGGTGGTAATAGAGATGTTTTCAACATATGGATGCTGATATATGTTTTTTAGCCCCAACCTATCCATTTCTGACAAAACTTTATTCAATATTACCTTCTCCATTATTTTTCCACAACATAAAAGTAGACTTAAAGGTCTGTATGATGCTGGGTTAGTCCTACTCCCCTTTCCCTTAAAGACAGTTTAATAAGCATGTCTCCAGTCATGAAGAATCTCCCCATATTTATATGACCTAGTGAATAACAGATATAATGGTACTATAAGTTCTTGCTGAAGTGTTCTTATGTCATTGTTACTAATTCCGTCTGCTCCCTGTGTTTTGTTTGGATCCAGTTTTCACAGTTCTTTTTCAATATAGTCTAATTTGATTCCAGTATCTGGAGTTACCAGGATGTCACTCAGACAACTTACCACCCCTTTTGTGGAGCCAAACTGCTTTGCGTAAGATTTTGTAAATATATCTACAGTATGTTGTGTCTGAGAATAAATCTTAAAATCTGCACACAGTTCATCAGTTTGTGTGTCTTTACTCCTTCCACATCATATGTAGCTATAAAAATGTTTCCTAGTATGCTCAATATCTTTATATACATTTTCTTCAAATTTTTCTTGATCTTGTCTCACACTAAGCTTAATTTGTTTGTCCAGCTTGTTTATTTCAGTTTTCAAAGTTGCAGTCCGACCTCTCTTCCATTTCTTATATTTTTGTCTCTCACCTTAATCAGATATATTGTTCTTTTGCAAATATACTCCCTGATGTTGTATGCCTACATCCTGATGTTAGTTTTTTTTTGAACTCAAACAATTTTTCTTTCAAAACTTTCCACATTCCATCTGCAGTTCCTCCACTGAACACCTCACTCCAGTTAGGTTTATATAGTAACTGTTTTGCTTCCATATAATCTGTAATTGACCTTCCGTGCATTGGCTTAGATATCAGTTTGGCAGAATTATCTAGCAAAAAAATTAACCTTTATAACCCCATGATTAATGGTGGTAAAACTTGACTTGAAGTTACAGTAATTTCTTTGAGAACACAAACAGTGTCTAGAATGTTCTGTCCCCTGGTAGTTTTTTTTTTTACAATCTGAAGCAATTGTTGTTCCTGAATATATGCTGTGAATAATTTCCTTATTAATGTTGTAGAATCAATTATTCTAGTCTGTGTCTGGTAAATTTAAGTCCCCAGCTAATATTATTCTTCCCTCTTGTGTTTCATGCAAGAAATGTATGAATTCCTCTAGGTCATCAGCACTTGAGTTTGGTGGTCTATAAACTCCAACAATTGTTATATGCTCCAGGGCTGTCTTTATTGACACAGTTACACAGTCTATAGTACTGGTGTTATTACTGAACATGTAATAATCACAGGTCTCATAATTATCTTTAATCCCTGTCATAACCCCTCCATCTGATTTTTTGTTAGAATGTTCATTACAGTAAAAACATTTATACCCTGACAGAACTGGTTTCCAATCATTGTTCTTTACCTATGTTTCACAAACAATAACATCAATCTTGTGGGAAAAAAAATTCCAATAAAAAAAAAAACTTTATTATTAATGCTCCTAGCATTAACAACTATCAGAGATGCATCAAATTTTGCTATGAACTGTTAAATTATTGCCTAACAAATGACAGATGTGACTTCACTGTAAAACAGAGGTTATGTTTAAATTTAAAAGGGGTTATGTGCAATACATAATAAATTAACTAAAACTGCTAAAAAATGAAACAAAGGCTGCACACCTTATGGCATTTCAGAGATATAGCTAGACATTTTTCTTGCACCCCACTCAACTTTACAGCAAGTAGCTACCATTTATGCAACATAAGCAGCAGTAAAGCATTTCAAAAAAAAAAAAAAAATTCTCTTCTAATTTTAAACATGGCTGCTAAAGTTTATATCACACAAAAGTACTACAGTGCTTCAGTGCTGATTTCAAATTCAGTACTGGCATTTAAATGCTACCACACCCCGAAGACCATTTGGGATCTGCTGTTCGCACCATGAAACTCTTTACTCCAAAGGTGTCTGCATGCTTCACCCCAGTCTAGCTACACTACTGGGGCAGTTTACATAACAACCTTAATTTTAACCTTAATGCTTTTATGGCAACAGAGAAACTATGTGATATTACAGATTAGTCTTAATGGACACTGGTCCCAGTTCAGCATAAAGTGACTGAAGTACATAATCCGGTAAAAGCAAGTCCATGATGTATTCAGCCAAAGGAATTAATGACGTTATAGAACTTGGCAGAAATAAAACAGTTTATACCTCATTTTCTTTTCTCAAAGTTATTACTAAGGAAGGATTTTGTTTTTGTTTAGTATGTATTACTTTGGCACACTTATTTCTTTTTTAATTGTCTGTATCACATCTATTGCATCCACAGGTCAGCACATACCCAGTTATTCAAAAACATGCCTAGCACAACAAAGTAAGGGTTCCTGTGGAGATGCAAAACTGAACATGGCTCAAAGGTAATTAACAATTAAGACGAAGGCATTTAGCACCTTGACAGTCAACTAATTCTGAAATCTGCTCACATAAATGCCAATGCCAATGAAGAGACAGATGTATCATAGGTACAGTTACACAGATATGTGTACCACAAGTGATTTTCTTGCATCCAGTGCCATCCAGGCAAATTTAAGTATTTCAGATTTTAAAAAAAAAACAAAAAACTGTGCCCCCTTAAATTATTTAAGTTGCTGACTGCTGTTTTCTCATTTTATTTGCTGAATTGAACTATGTTAAATTGAAAAGAGCATTTCTTCTCCCTGTTTTTGCTGCTGGTTTGTTTGTCCTGCAAATGCCTTCTAAAGTGTTGTCTAACAAGTTGTTTCAGTCTTTTTGTAGTAGCTTTGCACTTGCGACAGTCTTTTTGTGTGTTTTACATTATAAAGACCAGTAGTATGCATCTAGTAGCAGGGGGTGATCACCTGGTCTATCTCAGTTGGGAAACACACAGAAGGGCTCTGAGTACAGTCATTTTATTGGCTAGAGGAGTGATGAGCCAGTTTACTGCGTTTTCAGTGCTTGTATGTTAGGCAGTTCTGCACTGAGTTGTTCAGCATGCATCTAGCAGTGTCCTTTAGAGATGCAAACACCTACAAAGCAATTTTTCCTATACAACTACCCATTTTATTTATATATCATTTGTTGCCTGAGCTAGTAGCTTCTTTTTAGGAGTGATCCAAGGTGGTATTTATACTACTAGAATTTGGCCAGGCATCAGGGAAATTCCTTACTCTCTTTGATCATTGCAATGGGATCTTTTACATCTACTTGAGTTATCACAAACTCAAGCAGATGGGGCCTTGGTTTAACATCTTACCTAAAGGATGACACACTCAGGAGTGCAGCATCCTCCTTACGCTGCACTGTTGACAAATTGACTGACCTGGTGTTGGAATAGAACCCACAGCCTTTTGCAACTAAGGGTTAGTGTGCTACCTGTTGTGCCACTGACACTGCTTCTCATAAAATTGTTACATAAAACTGTTGTGAGAGCTCAGTGAGAGTAAAGCAACTACATTGCATGTTGGCAAGCACAGAGCAGCTACTTGCCTGCCGAGCAGCACTACAATTAAAATGTTGTATTATATAGCCTACTCTAGTCTATAATCCCTGAAAGAACCCTTAGTAGCCCTCCGTTAACCCCTAGTTCACCACATGCTTGTGGCTCACCAATTAAAGGACCTGACAACATGGATATGCAATTTATCAATTTCTCTGCAGCCAGTTTAGTGGATATCGGTATCTTGAGACAATATAGCAATTGTCTTATATTCACTAACAACCACGTAATCCTTAAAGAAACAGACCCAGTATGAGACAGATATACATACATAATGTCACTGGAGACAAAACTCTCATGTACATGTGCACAAAATAAAAAACAGGGAGTCAATACCTCACACACACTACACTTATAAGCAATCTTTCCAAACCCCAAAGACCATCAACACCTTCCATCTGTTAATATTATCCTCAGCAAACCCAAAAACACAGAACAACACCAACATCTAACACTGCACAAAAGCCACACTCGCAGTGCCCCCAAATGCAAAGCCCATAAGGCATGCAGACACACTGCCCAGGACTCTAGTCATCTGGGACTCAATTATTGAGCATACTGATGCCCCACTGACCAGGACGAGCAAAGAAAAGATTACAGTCAGTTGCCTTTCAGGAGCCAAGATCCTCCAAGTTACACACACACACACACACACACACACACACACACACACACATGCACATCATTGTACCACAGATACCAATATGGTTCTATCATGCTCTATGTATGTGTAAAAGACCTGAGACATACCTCCCTGGACTATATGAAAAGAGGCATAGAGCTTTTAGACTATGTGTCCCAGGCTGGCATGTGCCTATCACTGAGCAGCACTCCACCTCCACCAAGAATGATGACTTTAATAATTGGATAATTACTGGTGTCATTCTACGGGGATACCATATTTGTCAGCATGGAAGGATGTGGTTCACAAATCACGCTGATTCACCAAAGACAGTCTGCACCTGTCTACACTAGGCTTTCAAATATTGGTTAAAGATTTATCCTCCCCCATAGAGCCTAAATCAACCCAATGGATTTTTAAAGTGTTACTGCTCAATGTCAGGAGCTTAAACAAAAACTCCAAACTCTCCTCGTGTTGGAGAATGTAGATATCTGTGAAGTTAAGGAGACAATGTTTAAAGCCACAGAAAGTTCCCTGGCTGTGCAATACTTCAGTGCCTTCCACACATTCAGGCCATCAACTACACAGGGGGGGGGGTCTATATTATAACATCTAAATCTACAAAGACCGAATGTTATAATTTTGAACCCTAAACACCTAAATCCACAAACATTGAACAGTCAGAATAGCGATTTTTTCCCAGGGGAAAAAATTGCTATTCCGAGAAACATACAACACAAACACACACAAAAAACAGCAATCCACACAAATACACTTAAAATTCTACACCTAAACCTAAACTAAACTTTACATACACTACTAGCTATCCACTTACCTTAACCCGACCCTAACCCTAAGGTCCATCACTATTGCACACTCACCTCACCCGCTCCATAACCCTAACTCACCTAACCCGCCCCCTAACCCTAACCTACACACAACCGCACACTTACCTGACCTGCGCCCTAACCCAAACTCACCTAACCTGCCCCCTAACCCTAACCTACACACAACCGTACAATTACCTGACCCACGCCCTAACCCTAACGTCCACACAACCGCACACTTACCTGACCCGCTCCCTAACCCGCCCCCTAACCCTAACCTACACACAATCGCACACTTACCTGACCCGACCCGTAATGTTCCAACATATCAAACGCTGAAAACAGCGAAGCCACAGCAACGGCCCACCGAATTCTTTCCCTGGGAAAGAATTCAGTGTCCTGCACCTTCACTGTTTTCAGAGTTCGACAAAACTTGTTCGATATTATAACATTCGAACTTTATAAAATTTGATGTTATAATATAGACCCCTACACAGGCAGGGACCAACGGTGGAGGTATCTAGATCTACATCAATAAATGTGCAGATTACCACAGACAAGGTCCCTTACCATATTATAGTTCTCCCTCAATGTCCCAAGAAAACCCATTCTTACCTAGACCTTCTGGAAACAATTATAATTCAGATAAATGCCTTACTTATGGGGGACTTTAATTACTTTTTTATAGACTGGAAATTCTATATGGTCTTAAATTTGCAGGTACAGAAATTTCCTAACTTTGTAAACACAAAAACCGTAGATCAGATAGAGCATGCGCCCATCACAGGTTCAAACATATTGAACCTGTTACTCACAAATATGGGAGAATTCTGCACCCCCCCCCCAATTATGTTCTTCCTGGTAAGTTAAGATCCAAATGCTGCCTTCTACAAAATTAAAATCAGTTTGGAAACCCCAGTTAACCCTTAACAGTTAGGAACTTCTCCAAACAAACTACATTTTCTTAAGTTACAACTTATCAAAATTCCATGCCCCTCTAAACAAAGAAAACTCAGCAACCTATTCAGAATTGTTCAAAGAAACTCCGTAGCACATGTCAATAGCTGTACCTAGCAGAAGCAAGTCCAAACTAACTGTAAAAACAGACCACCCTGGTGGAATCCTAAATTAAATAAGTTATACAGGAAAAGAAAGAAAGTCATAGCTAAAGAAAGAAGTGTAACACCCAAAAAAATCAGAACTATCTTATCATACTAAACATACAACAAAGAGGGCTAATTAAGACCAAGAAAATGCTAAATTTGAGGTCAAGATAGCTTTCCAGGGAAAAGATAACCATAAGGCTATAACAGAAACCTCAAAGGCAACACACAAATACATGCTGAACTGGTGGCTAATGAACCCTCATTCACAGAGCCAGGGGGCACAGCAATTCAGCTCAGGCTTTACCCCCCCCCCCATTAACCCAGGCTATCCCCTTACCAGGAAGTAGCTTCAAACATAACATTGCCATCTATAAATAGGGAACAGGTCCTAAATGCACTGTATAAGGCCCCAGTAATATACAAGGATGCCTCCTGAATAGCCTGAAACATGACCTATTGGGACTACTGGAGTCACTGTTCAACTATAGTATCAGGATTTGGGCCATGGGAAAAGACAACCACAGTGGTCATCCCCATACTTAAGAGAGTACCATGAATTGGTCATGAGAACTATAGGCCCATTAGTTAGACTAATTTTATATGCAAAGCCATGGAACATATCATCATGAAAATAATTAACAAAGACATAGGAGACCTTCAGACCCTAGACCCAAAGCAACTTAGTTTTGTCAAGGGCAGGTCATGCCTACTAACCCTTGTGGACATTTTTAAGAAGGTCAAAAAGGAAATGGATGAGGGGGAAATGGTGCATACCGCTTACCTTGCCTTAGTTAGGACATTTGATACAATACCTCACTCGGGCATTGTAAACAAATTTATGGATCTAGACCTTGTTGTACATATGCTGTATATGTATGCTTTGGGTAGGGGCAGAGTGATGACTAACCTGGTGTTGCTGACAATGGATGAATTTTGTGTGGGATAATGTGAACAAGGGCAAGAATATCTCACTAGCTATGGCAATCGCTGATGAGTCTACACACAAGTTAAATTGCCATGCAAGAGAGTTTGATGTGTGTTACACTATGTAGGCAATGTAGGCCCTGCTTTAGGCTGAGGAATGTATGTGTCCAACTTAGTTTTGATATCCATTTCATGTGATGTATTCTGTTTGATTCTATGTACCTGATATATCATACCTTATATGCTACTGTGACCTGTAAGGGAAAGTTACAGCTGTACAGTAGACGTTACTCTTTGTGAGGCCATTGGCTAGTTTTGTATTGTCTGTTGAAGAGGCAGTTCACATAATACTTATTTCCATTGTGGGAAGGGCATGAGGACCTGTAACCTTTGTCTACAAGGTCAACATTGCTGTTGGGTCTTGTAGTCCATAGACCACTATTATTTAACTGCTGTGAGTGGTGTGTCCTCATATCTTGTTTTTGTCATGCCCTTACATGGACTGCGGCTTTGGGCAGGAATATGTATGCATGTCTGGCTGTATATGTGGATGACAAAAAGCGGTCTAATGTACCACTGCCTAAGTTTGTTATCCTGGTACTGCTCCATGGAAGACTGCAGCAAGCACATATGTCCTGCCTGTTTCAGTGAGTGTGGTAGAGGAGAAGGAGTATGGTTATAAGGCCTCTGCAACAGTTATAAGCTGGCTATTACTACATCTGAACCATAGTGCTGTATAGGCTCATAGTCTCATTCTAGACTAATGAACACCAGGGTCTTTACAAGCATAGCCACGCAACCCAGCCCAGTTTTGTCTTCAGAGTTCCTTGGAAGCCTATATGGTGGGGTATGTTAGTAAAGAGGTAGCTAAAGTTTATGTGTGTGGGTGTTTGTGTTAATTGGGGATTAATTTACTTACTTTTGTATTGAAATTGTGGGGGGGTAGAGGCTCTCCTTACATATCCACACTGGAAGTTTTGTGTGAGTAATATTAGTGGACTGCATTTACACTTGTAGGAATGTCTTGGCATAGGTCTCTGCCTACATTTGGGCTACACACATACACACAAATACAGACAGACACACACACAACACACACACACACACAAACACACACACATGGACTTGCATTATGTTAAGGGTCATATAATAGAGAAGTATGCTGTGGGGGTAAACATACTGTAGTGATAGTCAAAGTGTATGTCATTATCAGGGTAGTTGTCATACAATAACAGAAAACTGTACTGCTTGGCCTGCAGCTCTCTTGCATTTCAATGGGCAGACACAATTCATTGAAAACACTTGCACCCATTCACAGATTATGTAAAGGCAGTATGTGTACTGCTGTAGCCCATATTCACACTGAACACATGACCTGTTGCTTATATCCCAGTATTTTTTCATGGTTTCCTTTGTAGCATAATACATCGTCCTATTGTATATAAAATCAGCACCTAGTATCATACAGTACTAACCCTGCAACTGTAGGGATGGCTTGTACTATATCATGGATGACACTGGCACAAGCCAAATGAACACTGGGCATATTCATTTGTTGCTGAGGTAGTAATATACTGTGTATAACATGACACCACTTTCTTTGCTAATGTAGGTAGTCATGCCTGACACAGAGAGATTACAGAATGTGTGGTTATCCAAGGAAGAGAATGACATTCTGGCCCCCAGGAGGCATGGCTGGTGGATAGTCTGTCATATGAGATCTGATTGGGTCTTTTGTGACCACTTCAGGGCAATTGGCTGCCAAAACAATGTCTATGATCAGATTCAGAAAAGGGTCATGGATATGTTTGCAGAGGTGCTAAAAATGCAACCTTCCTAGAAGATGACTAAGGACTTCAGGTGGGGGGGGGTCCACCAACTGAATCACCATTAGCAGACATGAAGTAGTTCATGTCATCTCTATCTAGGGGAAAAGATAACACCAATATCCACAATGAGGTACTGGACCTTGGAGAAATGCACGGTGCACCCTGAATATCAGATGTCAGTGTGCCAGGTGGGTACATCCTAAACTTCGTGAAAATCTGTGCTACCTGCCTTATTCAAGGCCATACAACTAACAAACATAGTTTCTCTCTCTCTCTCTTTTTTCTTTGTTTGCCACAAAATAATTCAGTTCAAAGTATGTTAACTTTACATTTTCCATGGTACACTGATACAGATGTTTACTTACAATGAGCTACAGGAGTTGGTGAAGGGTGTATTCATATACTTGGGTTTGCTTCTGTGTTTTCATGGGTGCTGTGTTGACAGAATCCCCCACCATGGATATGTGCATGCCTGATGTCAGTGAATCATCTAGGCCCAATGATGATGGCAGCCAAATACTGTCACAGTTTGGGAGGCTCACAGTGGTGGTGGTAGACGTACATAATATGATGGCCATATCCCCACCAGTTTCCACAGACAGAGCTCCTATGCCTATGCAACCCATCTCTTGGTCCTGGAATGCTATACTAGGAGAGGATGCATCTGACACATTTGCACAAGCTCTTCTCCAGTAGCAGAGTCATCCTTGGTTACTGCCTTTTCCTCTGATTATGAGAAGAATGGCTTGGGTCTTAATGCCATGGGTACTGCATTCTTCTTGAACTGAGTTTCACTGTAACTATTATTCAATGTTTGTGCAGGACTGCTGTACCAGGAGATGCAGAGAGCAATGCAGCCCTAGCTGAGCTGGTTGGAGTGGTATATGGTCTGAAAGAGGGCTTGACACAGTTACACTGTATACAGGAAAGTTGGCATAGGGAAACTATTTGCTGCAGATGCCCTATGCATGGTCACCATTCATGCTACCATCCATCTTGTGTCCAGTTCACCTCCTCCTCCTCTGGAAAAGGAACCCATCACAGGACAGGGACATATTTGAGGTCCCATAGAGTCAGCACCACCTCAGCATCTGTATTCAATGTTGTGAGCAGTGTAGAATGCCATGGCTGAAGAAACAGATGGGATGTTTGTGCTTAAACCACCCATAGCACATTATGCACATCCCACTCAAGGAGCTTGCCATCCCCTTTGTGTCTTGTGGATCATGTCTATGATCCTCCACCTAAGAGAACACCCTTGTAAATGAGGATGTACATGGTCATTACACATATCACCTGTAGGTACCCTGGACCTTTTCCATCAGCCCCAGCACAGTATTGCATTGAATGCTAGAACTATGCCCATGTACATATTTACACACACACACACACACACACACACACACACACACACACACACACACACACACACACACACACACACACACACACACACACACACACACACACACACACACACACACACACACACACACACACACACACACAGAGCTCTCAGAATAAATTTGCCTCTGCAAAGTAGAACAGAAGAATGTGTAAATAAAGAGCGAGATTGCTCATAAGTGTCCCCACCAACAGTCCCCATGTGTTCAACAGGAACAGTACATGTAAATAAAATGAAGAAATCCTAGTAGTAATTTTTTTAAAACCCCGAGTACAGCTAACCGTAGGTGCACGGGTTTGCCCATCACTTAGCTATGTGTAAAGCAGCTGAAAAGGCTGAAGAGGATTTTTATTTTATTTATTTATTTTACATTTGTTTACCGGGATAGACCGACTGGATATATGTCCATTTTCAGTGGTGGCCCAGGGAGAAAAGCTCCAACAAGGTTACAACATTTTCTTCAAGAATTTACACATCATGTTATTTACATTGAAAAAGTTATACAAGAGTTATTTACAATGTTATAGCGTTGTTTCCAAAGAGACTCACAGTTACAAGATCAGCACATTATATTTGTAGAAAAGGTCAGAATGTATTAGAAAAACAGTTTGGTTAGTTTTAATGTGATTAATGATAGTGTTTAGTCAGGGTAGGAACATGGACAAAGCCAGTTGAGTTTAAGATGCTGTATTATGCTTTTTTTGAAAAGGTTTAAGGAGGATTGCAGGGTGATATGTCTTGGTAGAGAATTCCAGGTCTTGCCAACAAAGTTGGCAAACAGAGATTCCCCTGCAGAATTGTTAGCTGTGTAGGTTTGGACCAATATTTTGTCGGACGATCTTAGTGACCTCAGGTTGTTGTATGTCTTTATTATATTAGAGAGTGAGGGGGTATTTTCAGGATGGTTAAGAACTTTGTGGGCAACTAAGAGTTGATTTAGTTTAATTAAGTTGGGGAGTTCAAGCCAACCTAGTTGTTTCAGGTTCTGGCAGTGATGGGTTCTGTAGGTGGAGTTAGTTGCGAATCTGGCAATATGGCTATAGCTATGGGAGAGCTTACTCAGTTCTGACTTATTTAGGTTTGAGAGAACTGGAGAAGCATAAATAAGAGTAGAGAGTAGTTGTGATCTGGCAATTGCTATACTAGCCTGTGGGGTTAAGAATGCCTTGTTTCTGTACAGCGATCCGAGTTTCTTATTGATGGTCTGCATGGTTTTGTTGACCTGTAGGTCAAATTTGAGCTTATTATCTATAATGACTCCTAGAAGTTTAGTATGGGTATCTGGGGAAATGGTGGTACCATTGTTGGAAGTAATAGTAAATGAGAAAGGGGTGGCTCTATTAGTGGGAGTGAAGAGCAGAAGTTTGGTTTTGTTGGGGTTCAGTAGCAAACGTTGGTTGGTGAGCCAGTTTTCAATAGTGCTAAATGTGTTTTGGGTTGCGATTTGTAGGTCGGCTGGAGAGGTGGCTGAGCAGATGAGAGTGGAATCCTCTGCATATTGGATGCAGGTAGCCTTAGGAATAGCTGTGTGGAGGTTATCGATGAAGATAGAAAAGAGTAGTGGTCCTAGTATAGAGCCTTGAGCAACACCAAGAGTGAGTGGTAGTTGGTTGGATAATTTGTTCTGCCATGCTACTGCCTGTCGTCTGCCAGTTAGGTATGATTGGAACCATTGGATTGTGTGCCTGTTTAGGGACATAGACTTCAGTGAGAGAATGAGGAGTTCATGGTTGACCATGTCAAAGGCTTTTGATAGGTCAAGAAAGAGGGCAGAGGATATCTTATCATTCCTATTTTGGTTTATGGCATTTGTAAAGAAAAGGAGGGCAGATGTGGTACTGTGATGTGGCCTGAAACCATATTGGGAGTTAGACAGTAAGTTGTTTTGTATTAGGTATTGCATTAGTTGCTTATGAACACTTTTTTCCATTATTTTGGCTAATGGGGAAAGAATGGCAATTGGCCTATAGTTGGATAATTCCGTGGAATTTCCACCTTTATGAAGTGGGATGACATGGGATATCTTCCATAGGGAGGGGATAGTACCTTCGGACAAGGTTCTATTTATTAGTATAGTTATAGGGTATGCAATGGCTTCTGCAGCTATTTGTAAGTACTCTGTGGGGAGGAGGTCAGCAGAGAGGGTAGTAGGTTTTAGTTTTTTTAACAATGTCTTGATATAGGTGATGGAGATGGGTTGGAAACTAAATTGGGGATGGTTTCTAGTGGGGCTGGAGCTGGTGTTGGAATTTATTGGGGTTAGTTGATTTGCTAGCGATTGTATGGTTTCGGTGAAATAGCTATTAAAGGCATCGGCTATGCTATCTGGGGATCTGTTTGTGAGTTTGGCAGGGGTTAGGGTGGTAGACTGTCCTGGATGAAGGATCTGATTTATGCTTGCCCAGAACATTTGAGGGTTGTTATGATGTTTGTTTAGTACATTCTGGTAGTAGCTTTTTTTATCTAGTATGATTGATTTATTTGTTTCATTTCTGAGTTGCCAGTATTTTAAGTGGTCAAGTGGGGTTTTTGTTGAGCGCCAGCAGGCCCAGGCTTTGTTTCTAATTTTGATTTTTGACTCGGTCTCCCTTGTTAGCCATGGTGCTGGGTTAGATTTAGTTTTTATCGTACGTACTGGAGCATGGGAGTCAAGGATGCTTATGAAGTTGTTATTGAAATTTGCTATGGCCTCTTCTAATGGCTTTTTTAGTTTAGACCAGTCAACTGCCTTTAGTTCATTTAAGAAAGTTGCAGGGTTAAAATTCTTCTTGTTTCTGAGTGTTTTGTATTTGATTTGGTGTGGGGTCCCTGCCTTGTGTTTTATGATATAGGTCAGCAGATGATCACTGAGGTCATCAGGGAGAGTACCGGTTGTGTATAGTTGGGCTTGGTTATTGACTAATATCCAATCTAGGATACTTTCCCTACTGGTTGATTTATGGATCCTGGTGGGGAAGGTAATGGTCTGCTTATACCCGAATAAGTTTATAGGTGTGGTGGGGTGGTTGAGCATGAATACCAGTCTATATTAAAGTCACCAAGAATTATGGTTTCTTGGGGGTAGGTAGTGTTTAGCCAGGATTTCTTCTAGAGTAGTTATATTGTTACCTGGTGGTATATAAGCACAGGTGATGTACAGGTATTTATTGTAGCTAGTTTGTAGTTTGGTTATAAGAAGTTCTGCATTATTGAATTGGGGTGGGTTTACTGATTCTCTATGAACAGTTAGTGTATTTTTGTATAATACTGCTATCCCACCTCCTTTCTTTGTGGTACGGTCAAGTCGATGTATATTATAGCCTGGTGGTGTTATTTCAGTATCAGTAGAAGTAGGTTTAAGCCAGGTATCTGTAAGACACATGATATCTGGAGAGTGGGTTGCTAAGAGGGCATGTAGGTTGGGGATTTTATTATTAATACTTCTGATATTTAGGTGAAATGCTAGAAGGGAGTTAGTGGGAGTATTTGTGGTAGTGGAGTGTAGGTTGTTGTGTGTATATGGGCCAGGGTTGGGATGAATGTCCCCATGTATTGTAAGGTTATGGGGACAGAATTTCTTAGTTTTAGGAACTTGCTAAGTAGTTTTATATAGTCTTTGTCTTTGGGTTTACATTTTAACAAGGATAACAAGGAATATATATGCAAATGTAGCAGCACTGCACTAGTGTAGTGATTACAGAATCCGCCTAATGAGCAAGCATTCACAGTTCGCGTCCCACTGCATATCATTTTCCATGTGAAATCTGTATATGAACATATTTTTACATCTTTTCGCTGTATAACCTACATAATAACATTTAAATGTGACCTGGAGTACTGCATTAAATGCACATGTGAAGTGTCAGTGTCATAATGAATAAGGCACTAGTAAGCAGGTTTAAGCACAAATAAGCAGTAATAAGCATATATAAGCACTAGTAAGTGTGTTTAAGTGTGTTTGCATGGGGGTAAGCATTGCCCACACAGATTAAGCAATGTAGAAGCTAACTGAGTGTAAGAAACTGTAACCAGAGGTTAGCAGTGCCTACCTCTGCGCAAACCCGCACAAACCCACTTACAACTGCTTTAAAGTGCCTTAATCATTCTGTACCCAACAGCGCTTGTACTGCCCAGCAACAAAATAAACAGCCTCTGCAAGGCTAAAACCCAGGACCCTCTACACCACAGTCATAGTAGTTAACCACTAAGCCATCATAGCAATGCATATGTGTGAGGTGTCAACAAACAAATCTCCACCATAGGAAAAGCAAACTGAAAATGTGAAATGAACCTATGTACAGTGTGATGTTGTATAACCCACCACAGAACAATAATATGTGAATTGGAGTACTGCAGTAAGGCCAGATGTGAGGTGTTATTGCAATAAAGTGTTGAAGTTCCCAGGACCCCATACAGCATATGTACACATGAATCAAGGATACAAGACACATATATAATATGTAATGAAGAAGACATCAATTCCAAAAGTCAAATATCATGCAAATCGAATATTAAGCACTGCTAAGCATTGCACAGCACTGCTACCAAGACTACTGGCAGGATGCTACTAGTGGGAGAAACAGTGTCAACCTGCAAAGTCTAATCGTAAACAAATGCATGTCCGTCCCTAGCAGGGCGACCCCAAATAATCTGCTAAAGAGAGTCCTGGGGGTAACATACCATGTCTCACAGGTAAGCAACGAAGGATATGTATGTTTGCAGACTGAATGTGTGGGAACCCTGAAGATCCATGGGGTGAGACAACCTACATGATGGGTCCTGAGAAGTGGAGAGTGGGCAATGTGTAGTGGTGTGGTGAGATTCGGATGGAACCTGTAGGAAGGATGATTGATGTGGAGGAGGGAGGGGGTGGAGGGAATGATGGGTAAGACATTATGGACCCAGGCATGCCAAGGTTGGATGGACCCATTCTAATGGGACTGCCCCATGGATGTAAGCTGAAAAGGAGGGGGGGACAGGAAGGTAACTGAGACATACCATTTCCCATGGCAAAGCACGTTATTAGTAATATGTATGTTTCATAACCCATGGAATAACATAGATATATATATGAACTGGAGTACTGCTGCCACAAAAGACCACACACACACACACACACATATATATATATATATATATATATATATATATATATATATATATATATATATATATAAATATATATATATATATATATATATATATATATATATATATATATATATATATGACCTGGAGTACTACAGGAAATGCACATGTGATGTGTCAGTATCATTATGCATAAAGCAGTAGTTTCTCGTTACAGTGTCCTACACCCAGTAAGCTTCTAAATTGCTTAACCTGTGTAGGCAGTGCTTACCCCCGTGCAAACCCACTTACAACTGCTCAGAAGTACCTTAATCACACTATATCCAATGGCTCTTGTTCTGCCTAGCAAAAAAATAAGCAGCCTCTGCTAGGAACAAACCCAGGACCCTGCACACCATAGCCAAAGTGATTTATCACTATGCCATCTCAGATATACATATCCTTGATGTATTCACAATCATATCATCCAGCCCAGTCATTCAACAGTACTGAGAATGTGTTCGAACATGTAGATGTATGTGTGTGAGTAAATATATTAATGTCTAAATGGTTACAACATATTGATATATGTATATGTATATATATATATATATATATATATATATATATATGTATATGTATAAAACAATATCAATATGTATGAACATACAAACATACAAATGGCTACATCTATAGATAAAAATGTCCACATCTACAGGTCTAAATAATACGGCAGGTAATATATATATGTCAGCAGATAATGGGGAGATAAAAAAACATATATGTCCTCCTGCAACATTAATGGGGGTTGAGAGGCCCCACACAATATATGTCTGGTATGAATAGGTATACCTCCCTAGCCAAGCACAATCTCCCTGTAATACAGTACCAAGTGGTGCAGATCCCATAACCAGGACCAGACACGACATGGCCATCCCTAGGATACACATACACAGACACATATATGCAGATACAGGTATATATATATATATATATATATATATATATATATATATATATATATATATATATATATATATATATATATATATATGTGTGTGTGTGTGTTTGTGTGTGTAACTACACATACACACACAGAGATTTGTACAGTAATATACATATGTAGTATGTGCACACAATAAGGAGCAGCCAGTATTCCTACAGTCACCACCTTACCAACTGGAAACTGTATGAGCCACCCATACAAATGACATTCATAGTCTGCAACTTATATCCACAGAGATATCAAGGGTATATCACCACACACAGGTGTGCATAAATTAATGTGAAAGCTTTATTTGTGTACTATGATAGTTGCCATGTCATTTAGCTCTTTAGACACTGACATCCATATGAACACTGTAATGCAACTGTGAAACAGTTATACTATGACAGTAGTCTGGAAAGGTCAACATATGTTGCTGTCCAGGCCGAGGCCTTCAAGGAGTACATTAGTAATGACAGACTGGGCCACAGCATACCAGACAATCAACAGTACATAATGCATATGTATAGGTCAGTAGCCTCTATCTACACTCTGTACACAATCCCTAGGGGATACACACCCCAGTTGACACCATGGGTTGTATCTGTGACACAACAAGGCATGCCTGACATCATCACAATCACACTGACAAACAGAACATCCTGTATGGCAGGAGGCAGTAGGCCTGCATTTACCCAAGGCAGATTGTATGGTAAAGTACATCCAAATACCTTAAGGCAGCTTATCCCAGATACCCACACATGTTGTAACAGCCTAGGTTAGTCATGGTGCACCCCCCTACACTCACTAATACTGGGCCATATACCACTGTTACATACACTGGCCTCTGGAGTGCATTAGGGCACACATATATTGTGTAGGTGAAACCCACACATATATGGCCCCAACCCCCCCATATGTGTGGGGGACACGACAGCAGTCGACTGATAGCGGGCATGACAGCATGACATACACACAGCCCACTACATAACAACCCCTGACAGCATGTCATATGTGCAAAGCCTGGTATGTAGGTGGAGGACAGAGGCTGGAACACAGGCACATATGTGTAAAACTGTTGTCATACAGTAAGCAAGATATGTATATGTGTACATATCTATATGGATATATGTATACTTATTTATACATATATGTTCACCATATGTCCTGTACATGGAGTGGAGCCCTACCTCAGCCCCAATAGTCCCAACCTCTCAGTTCAAGGTGATGTCACACATGTAGTGCAGGTATATTTGTAGACTATTGCTACTGTAATAGGGATTGTCTTCACAGAAATGGTGTGTGTGAGGCCACATCTGCTGTTAACATGTGCACCATTGGCTACTTACAGACATCTTAAGGTCAGCATAGTATACCCCTGCTAGCACAGTAACGCCCCTGTGGATTACAGATGCAATATGGCCAATATATGTGGACACTCTGACACACTCGGGTCAGTCCAGGGGTATACACAGAACCCCTTCATGCAAGACATGTCGACCAGGCCTGTCAATGTGGATGTTAACAGCCATGTAGATGAGTATAACATGTGCATACTGGTATACATTTGCCCCCCTAGGTTATGCATTCATACACCCCTGTCTGTCCTGACACATAATAACCGCTGGTACAGAGTTGCCATGGCCACATTCTATCCACTAGTTAGTGACATACATCTGAACAGCATCCCACTGCTTTGTCTGACATACATGACTGTTATGGTGGCCAGGCAGCACAAATGACTGACTTCTTAGAGTTTACTTACACCATAGGTGTTGATGAAATTAACTTCCTAGATGTGAAAATTAGTGAAGATAAAGTTAATAACAAATTTAAATCTATGATTTATAGAGAACCAACTTATTCAAATAGCTATCGCCATTATACCAGCAGCCATCCCTTTCACCAAAAAAGAAGTGTTGTAAAGGGGCAGTTTGTTAGAGCTGCCAGGATGATCTCAGATAATCATGATTTTATTGAGGAATGTGAGAACATAAGTAAAATGTTTTCCTGTAGAGGGTATCCCGAGAGATTGATTATTCAGATTATGCACGAAGTACAGGTTAAAAGAGATACTGGGCATTTTTGGCCCCTGTTGGGTGGCGGTATGATGCAAAGATCAAAGAATGATACTACAAATATGATTACTACTGAATTATCTAGTATTCATTTTGTGTTCACATATAGTATGGACCATGAAGTTATTAGGGAAATAATAGTTAAGAATTGGAGTTTTATTTTAGAAGACAAAGCTCTAGTTAAAGTAGTAGGAAGACAACCAATATTCGCATATAGAAGAAGTGCTAACCTTAAGAATTTAGTTGAGACAACTATAGTTAAAACTAAAGATAAGGTCGCTGGGATGCGGAAATATGGCATGTGCCCCCAATGTAAATATATTTTTCCTGGGAATAAAACCAATGTTAACAGGAAAATATATTTTATTAATGGTAATTATAATTGTGAAACCAGTGGGGTAGTATATATTGCCTTATGTGAGAAATGTCCTTCCTACTATATAGGCAAAACTGAGAGGAAATTAAGGAAAATAACTTATGAACATCTGTATGCCATAGGGAGGAAGGACTTAACTAATGCACTTGCTAGACATAGTTTGGAACATCCAGAGCATTCTTTTCTATTCACTGTGGTCCATCATGTTAAAAATGATATTAGGGGTGGCCCTTGGCAGTTACACCTGGAAGAACAAGAAGTGTTCTGGCAGATTAGAACATCTGCACATCTCCCCCCGGGTTTGAATGAGTATGCTTCTATTAAATGCATTCTCAAGTTAAGAGCATTGCTGAGATAATGACAAAAGTGATGAGTGCATTTTATTTTGATACTGTTGTTACATCCCTAAAGGTATTAGTTTTAGGAAAGTTGTTACGTATATTAGTTAATAGGAAATAATATGTATTATTTGTAATAAGTTGTAATGCTTTATATGACTTATATATGTGGCAATACGTGCTATTTATTCATCCATTTTTGTATTAGTTAGTTTTTTATCTATTTAGGTTAAAAAATTTTTTTAAGTATATTAAGTTTAGTTTAACTATGGATCAATGAAAATTGACAGTATGGTGAGGAGAAATGTGGAACAACCGAATAGGTGGACTTGATTTGTTCCACACTTTTTAAAAGAATGTTTTAAAATAATGTATTAGTGTAGTATTTTAATTGTTTTTGTAAAAACTTGATTGGATAATTAATTAATTACATTTCAATTTGTTTTCTGTTGTAGCCTATATATATAGGCAGCTGTGTGTTAAGCAGGTTTTGTCTGAAGAAGGCTGGGTATTTTCTCGGCCGAAAGCGCTTACGCTAATAAACAGTCCGTGCCTTGTTTGTATCAGTCCGTTTCTATTATTTTTTGCCTTTACAAGTTTAGTTTTTGTTTGCGTATTGATCTAGTTTAACAAATGCACATATGACCACATGCACCGTTAATGGGGTTGAGAGGACACACACACTGTAAGTCTGGTATGAATAAGCATTCACCCCACAGCCGAACACATGCGTCCTGCAATACACTACCAAGTTCAGTCTGCCTCCCATAGGACATGTAATATGCGGAAGCCATCAACATCCCCAGGATACAGATACAAAGACACAGATATGCAGATACAGATATATATACATATATATATATATATATATATATATATATATATATATATATATATATCTGTATATATATATATATATATATATATATATATATATATATATATATATATATATATATATATATATATATATATATATATATATATATATATATATATATACATGTGACTACACATACACATGTAAATATATGTACAGTAAGATACATATGTAGAAGGTGCACACAATATAGAACAGCCACTATGCTTACAGTTAACACCTGAACAACTGGACACTATATGGGCCACCCTTACAAATGTCAATTGTTGGCTGCAACATATAGCCATAGAAAAGTCATAGGAAAGACACCACACACAGGTTTGCAGATATGGGAATCTTTTAGTTGTGTACTATAAAAGTTCTATATGCCATGTCATATAGCTGTTCAGATACTGACAACCATATAAACAGAGTACTGCAACTGTGGTACAGTTACAGTAATACAGTAGTCTGGAAAGGTTCACAACTGTTGCTGTCCAGGCCAAGCCCTTCAAATTGTACAATACTGAAGACAGACTGGGCCACAGGACACCAAACAATCAACAGTATGTACTGCAGGAGTGTAGTTCAGCAGCCTCTATCTACACTCTGTACAAACTCAGTAGGAGGTGAAGACATTTTGTGATCAAATGGGTTGTAACTGGTACATAGGTTCATAGGTTCATAGGTTCATACTAGGCTATCTGCACTGGGGCATTTATAAGCCTAGCCCGATTGTGTTTGGCTTACGCCACCCCTTGATTTGAGTATACTGTGCCCTTTTTAAAGTTTAGTTTACTGTGCCTCTGTCTAATAGTGACACGGAAGTAATCCCCGGGACAAATCTACGATCCCCCATCCACTCATCAAGATTCTTCTTGAAGAGAGTCAGTGAGGTGCTCTGCCTAACATGAATTGGTACTCTATTCCAGAGCGAAGGGAGCCTCTGGGTTATGAATCTGTCCCTCCAGCATGTTCTATTTATTTCTGTGCTGAGGTTCAAGTCCCTCGAGCACGTGGCTCTAAGGGATTTAGATTTACTGAGGTGGAGCATGTCCATTAATTCTGGGTTGGACATAGCTTTATATGTCAGGCATAGATCGCCTCGAAGTAGGCGGTATGCAACTGAGTAGAGCTAGAGTTTTTTTAACCGAGCAGCATATGGTATCTGTTTGAGTCCCTTGATCCTTCTGGTGAGGTACTTTTGGGGTCTTTCTAATTGCTGCAGGTGTCGGGTATGGTACATCCCAAAGGGGGCATTGTATTCTATGATGGGCCTGATGAGGGATGAATAAAGGGGCACAATTACCTCTCTTGATCTAGATGTGAATCCTTTCATGATGAGGTGGGCTATGTAGAAGGTCTTTCTAACCACTTTGGCAATGTGGTTGTCAAAGGATAGATTGCTATCAACTTGGGTCCCCAGATCCCTAATTACTTTCTCTGTACTTAATGGGTTACCACCTATGTGGTAATTTGTGGGCACATTGTTTTTGCCAAAGGGTATGACTATACACTTTTTGGCATTTAGCTTTAGACCATGACTCTGGCACCAATTATCCGTCTCTGTGAGACCTTTTTGAAGGATGTTTGTGTCAGCTAGAGAGTCGATTATGGCGCCCAGTTTGCAGTCATCTGCGAACTTGGTGAGCCATAGTCCTCCCACATTGGCCTGTACCTCAAAAAAGTAAATACCGAACAAGAGAGGTCCCAAGCCAGAACCTTGTGGGATGCCACTTGTGACCGGTTTCGAGTCTGACATGGCTCCAGCAACTCTGACTCTGTGGGTTCTGTCTTTGAGCCAGTTTGCAACCCATCTTGTGACATAGGGGTTTATATTTAGGCTGGATAGCTTATCTATGATGCTCGAGTGGGGTATTGTGTCAAATGCCTTTGCGAGGTCCAGATAGGCTGTGTGGACTACCTTCCCTTCATCTATGGCCTTGGTGACTGTTTTGAAGAAGTTGACCAGGTTCAAATGGCAGGATCTGCCCTTGTCGAAGCCAAATTGGGTAGGATCTAGTATCTGTAGGTCCCCAATGTCTTTGTTTATGAGTTCCATGATGATCCTCTCCATAGCCTTGCATACTAGGCTAGTCAGGCTTATGGGGCGATAGTTTCCAGGGTCCACAGAGGCACCACCTTTGTGGAGTGGGACCACTGCTGCTGTACGCCATTCTTTGGGCACATATCCTGTAGTGAGGCTGAGATTGTACAGCAGTTTTACTTGAGGGATTAGTTCTTCTTGGAGTTTCATGTAGGACACAACCCGGGATGCCATCTGGTCCCATGGAAGCAGTGTTTTTTTGCTTTGGAGAGGCCGGCCTTCACCTGAGCATCAGAGATGTTTGGGAGGCTGCACTCTTCTGGGATAGATACTTGCTCTTTTGGGGGGGGGGGTTTGCACTGAACCTGTCTGCCAGGATATTGGCGATGTCTGTGGGTTCAGTGTATTTTTTGTCGTTTAGAATCAACTCAGAACAAGTCTGGGAGTTGCATCCCAGGTTCCTAACATAACTGAAAAAAGCCTTATGATTGTCTTTAGTGTCCTGTGCAATTTTTCTCTCAAAGCTGGCCTTGGAGGATTTTATGAGGGATCGTAATTTTTTGCTAGCACTGATCAGAGATGCCTTCCCTTTTAGGGATTTTGCTCTACCATGTAGTAGCTTCCTCCTTCTGTTGTACAGTTTATTTATGGCTGGGGTCCGCCAGACTGGATGCCTGCCTTTGGATGATTGGGTCTTGATTTTGTTTGGGATAGCATGATCCATGCATTCCTGGAGATGTCCGTATAATGCGTTTATATAGGATTCTGCAGTTTGGGCCATAGTTTCCACTGGCCCTGGGGCCTTGAAGGATTCCACTTCAGTTTTGAGAAGTGCGAAGTTTGTTTTTGAGAAGTTTTTCACTGTGGTTTTCTGGGCTGGGGGTGGGGTCGGGATGTGGATATCCAGTGAAATTAATTTATGGTCTGATCTTACCAATGAGAGATATACTTCTGGTATGGAGCATAGAGTCCCCATGTTGGTAATGATCAGGTCTAGTATGTTTTCCCATCTTGTGGGAGTGGTGACTAGTTGTTCCATAGCATTTGAGTTTATAAATTCCAGAAACCTTTGGGCTAAGGTGCTGGGGCTTGAGTAATGCTCCCAGTCTATGTTTGGGTAGTTGAAGTCGCCCAATATAATGGTGTTCGGAGAGATCTTAGTGTTCTCCAATGTTTTCAGGAAAGCTGAGTGGGATTCCTGACTTTGAGAGGGTGGTCTGTAGGATGCTATAAACTGAAAAGCAGTCTTGCCTACTGTCAGTTGCACATGGATGGTCTCCGATACTTCGTGCACTGCCACTAACCTGGAGGTGTGGATATCCTTGATAAATATGGAAACTCCCCCTCCTTTTGTGGTTCGGTCTGGGTTTTGGGGCCGAAAAGCATGATATGAGGTATAACCTGGTAGTGCTGGGGTGCTCTCTGGAGCCTTGAACCAGGTTTCTGTCACTGCACAGATATTGATGTTCTCCATACTGAGGAGAGCTTCGAGTGCATGCATCTTGAGGTTAAGACTTCTGGCGTTTAGCAGCATTACCCTTAGTTTCTTGTTCCTTGTGCTGTCTAGGCATAACTGACATAATCATGAGCACACCAACAAACAGAGCAGTCTGTATGCCAGGAGGCAGTAGGCTTGCAGTACCCCAATTCATGTAAGTAATGTCAGTATAGGTGAAGTATACGGTACTGTACATCCAGATACCTTCCATATACCACTGTTACATACACTGGCCTCTGGAGTGCATAAGGGCACACATGTATTGTGTAGGTGATGCCTACACACATATGACCCCAGCCCCACTGTATGTGTGAGGGATACAACAGCAGTGGAGTAGTGGCAGCAATGGCAGTGTGATATACTCACAGCCCACTACAGAACAACCCCAACAGCATGACATATGTGCAAAGCTTGGTATGTAGATGGAGGTCAGAGGCTGGAACACAGGCACATATGTGGAACACTGTTGCCATACACTAAGCAAGGTGCTGGTGTTACAGGATAGTCTGCAGCATACCCTTAGTCAGGGAATTGAGGTTAGACACAGAAATGGATGTAGCCATGTACTGATAGCATGCAACACACACACTGCCAGTGTAATATCTGACAAAGGACCTGTGTGGTGGATGGACAACACATGATAGGCATACCTCTGTCCAGCAAGAGGATAGGCCCACAGTAGTGAGCTATGCAGGCAGACTGCATTCCAAGGTACACTAGTATGTACACACACACACACACACACACACACACACACACACACACACACACACACACACACACACACACACACACACCCTGTTACACCAGTACTATGCAAAGCATAACACAATTCTAGTCACAGTGTGTCTGTAGTTCTTGATCCTTCTATGGATATGTGGCTGCTCTGAGTGTGCAGGTACTCCTGTAAGAGGTATTGCTACCTGCTGTCTGTAACACTGATGCCCACACAGAGGACAGATGTCCATCACACAGGAAATGTAAAGGGATGACTCCCACATGCTGTAGGGATTTATAGTGGGTGGTTGCCATAACAGTGGTAATTGGAAGTAGTACACTTGTGTAATTTTATATATATATATATATATATATATATATATATATATATATATATATATATCACTATCTGGATAAGTATATGTACATATATTTCCACCATATGTCCTGGACTTGGAGTGTAGCCCTACCCCAGCCCCTATAGTCCCAAAGTTGTAGTGCAAGGGGATGTCTGGTATGTATAGCAGGTATATTACTTGACTATTGCTACTGTCATTGGGACTGTCTTCACAGACATGGTGTGTGTGGAAGGTGACATCTGCTTATATTATGTGTTCCACTGGCTACTGACAGACATCCTAAGGGACTCATTGTAAAGTACCGCCGCTAGCATGTAATGTCCCTGTGGAGTGCAGCAGAGATATTGGCCAATATATGTGGAACTTTGGACACACCCTGTATAGTCTAGAGGTTTACACATAATCCACTAGTGCACAACATGTGTACCAGACCTGACAATATGGATGTAGACAGCCATGTAGATGGGTATAACACATAACAACTGGTATACATTTTCCACCACAGGTTTTGGATTCACACACTCCTGTGTGGCCTGACACATAATGACTGCTGCTACCGGGGTGCCATGGACACATACTACCCACTAGATATTGACATACATCTGTTCAGCATCCCACTGCTTTGTCTGACATACATGACTTTTAAGTGAGGCCCGGCAGCAGTACATCTGGCAAGTATCAACACATGACATCTCACTGGGTAAGTACTGTGGCTGCTAGGCATGTAACAATGCATTGTGCAGGCTACTGGCAGCTGGCTGAAAACGGGCCTACATCTTGTATGGGGTAATGCACATGTACCTGTATATATAGCAGGCACAACAGCCATGTCACAACACAGGGTAAGATACACCTGTGTGAAAGTGCATAACCACAACCAATGTGAACACAGCCACAGCCACATATGGTAAGCTAGCATATTATTACAGTATATAGATTATCTGTTCTACACCATCCTCATATGTGCCACTCACAGAATGACCCTACATATACTGAGCTGCTACATAGTTTGGTCTGATGGTCGTCTGTGGCATGGGACATGTGTGTGTATGGTCCTACAAACATGTACGGCATGCTGCTCCACTGTATGTAACATCAGATAGAAGGGGAGCTAGAACAATGACATCTACCACAGTCTGTACATATGCTAATGTACATATTAACAATGCACACAATGCCGACATTCACCATCACTACACAGACCTCAGTACTGTAAAAACATCCACTGAATGTCCAGGTTATGTCATGATATATAACCCCTACTCTACATGACATGTGCAGCAATCTGATATATCACTGGCTTGTTAGCAGATATGATGACACTATGTATGGTGTACAGCACATATGCACCACTTCATGCACAACATATGTACAAAGGTTGACAGAGGTGTGGCTGACAGCACATACACAGGGCCAGTATAGATATGTTGCTGTGATAACCTCATACATTTACCATTGTAATGTGGTTTGTTGCAACATATTTCCTGTGAGGGATATGAAGTCAGTAACTGTCACAGCCTTCATCATCTACAGACTGCAATCCTCACACTACCTTCTGCATTCCACAGATAGATGCACCATGGCTAACACATGAAACCAAAGGCACAATACTGCCCAGTCTGCAGATGACCCTGCAGATGGGGATTCCTCATATACATGGAACTGACATGGCAGGTATTGTGACATGTACGACAGGCATATCCAAAACACTGTTAAACCAACATTACTCCAAATGCAGTATAGCAGCACTTACAGTCTGTAGTCAGGTCAGGCATATCCCCCTCATGTTCATTGCCACCTTTCCACAGTGTATGTTGTTAGAGGTAAATCCCCAATCCTTCTGAGATGTTGTTTGCCAAACAGCAGATCTAGTTCCTTCTCACAGTGACTGAAAAGGGCCAACACCACCATGATGTTCCTAGGTACTGGAATGTGTTTCCATGCATTTGGCTATGGGAATGTTACCACAGCTGTTCCACATTCAATCAGCTAGGGGAGGGCTGCAAATTGTGCAGAGGCCATCAGCTGATCATGGACATCACTTAACTTACACATGCTGCTGCCTAAGCAAAGCAGGTGTGGGGCTTTACATCCACCAGAGAGGGGGTGGGGGAGGCAGACAGAGGCAAATAGATGTCAGGGAGGGGTGAGAGAGTAAAACTGAAGCATGCTTGTATCACACACCTACCAGCACAGGGTATCAAACCTCCGACAAATATGTAGTGCTCTCACAGTTCGATGCAGTTGTTGGATGCGCCATATCGGTTACCTGCTGTGGAGCACTCAGAACATATATGTGATGGTGAGTGACATCTGCAACAGGGATATGGTAGATATATGGTAGGTGACCTATACATGTCTGTCTGCATGAACAGGTGCCAGCGTCAACACAGACACATGCACACAGGGACGCACACTCATTGACACACTTGGCAGGGCCAGGAATGCAACTCATCACTAGTGGGATTGCCACAACACATCAATGTGCAGGTATCACATGCACCACATGGATCAAATGGAGGTCATATGGGCAAAGAGTATGAGGAGGTGTCAGACATCAGACAGCATGCTTCAGTATGCCCTGGGCTTGTAGTGAGTGTGGATGTGGACATATGCACCATACAACACACACATGAACACACAGGGTGCCAGTTCTGACATGCATGGGTGCATGTCTGCACGGGTGTGTGGTGGTCAATTGTGCCAGCAGGCTGTACAAGGGTAGGCGATGGTCTGCATTGTGGCTCAGGCCTGTAGTTTCTGCAGTTGTCCACACAGGTGGGTATTGCATCCTCCATCCAGTCACCTGGGTGACTATTGTGTGTGGCCACTGCTGTGCATCCCTTGCCATGTATGTGTTCCTTAGTCCATGAAATGGATGGTGTCTGGGATGTGCACACCTCCTACATGCATGTACAGTGACATATGCTACTGTACCTGGGGTGTCGGTCCATGTTGTGAACACAGATTATAATCAGATCTGCCAGTCTTGCCCACCTGTGGCAGGAACTGGTAATAGGCAGCAGGTTTACCCTGCACCTACATTGATAGCATGCTAACTGCATTCCCTGATGTCAGTGTCATCTGTCCATACAGGGCATGTTGTCAGGCATGGTATGTCTGTTGTGAGTCACATGTGTAGGCACCCTAGGTGGTGCAGGTGTCCATTGGTGAACATTGTGGAGGTGCACTGTCTGCTTGTACGTGCATATTGGACAGATGGGCAGGGTGACATGTCCTCTGTAGCCCACTGCTATCACTGCATAGTTACTATCAGTGGCCAATATGCAGTGTACTACCCACATATTGACTGTTGCCTAGGCATGTGTGTGAGTATGACACATGGGTTGAGTGTGTGCTCTGGGTAATAGTGGAGTCGCTACCTGTGATTGGCTGGCCTTGATGTCACATATATGGGTATGGCTTTGCACCCCAGCCTGCCAGCAAATGTACATCTGTTATCCCTGTATGGTTGACATTGTGATATATAGTAGGGCCACCATAAAAGAAATAAGCAAAACCCCCTCCACATTGCCCACAGGTGTCACACACTCACAACTACCTCTACACAGGATACGAATTACAAACACATACACACACCTGTTATGTCTGGGAGTTGAACCCCTACCTAACTAGTTTATTACATTTAAACACTACACAGTTATAGTACGTGTCATGGACATTATTGAAGTACTTTTTCCCCAAAGGTGTATTTCACAATGAATGACATCAGCAGGAATATCAAAGAAGGGCATTTCAACTGTACTGTGAGTGATCAGTCTAAAATTCATTGCTCCCTATACAGACAGTGGAACACACACAAAACATCCACAACTGACATGTGTGGGTATAGAACCTCTGATTGAGGTCTATAGTACACTACAGCATAGAGCTATTATAGGAAGCTCCACAGGGATTACTAGAGATGTCCTTCCCCAAAGGTGCATTTCACAATGAATGACATCAGCAGGATTATCAAAGAAGGGCATTTCAGCTGTACTGTGAGTGACTAGCCTACAATACATTGCTCCCTACACAGACAGTGTGACACACACAAAATATGCACAACCAACATGTGTGGGTATTGAACCCCTGACCAAGGCCTATATCACACTACAGCATGGAGCAGTTATAGGTCACACCACAGGGATTACTACAGAACTTTTTCCATAATGTTGTATTTCACAATGAATGACATCAGCAGGATTGCCAAAGTAGGGCATTTGAAATGTACTGAGAGTGTGTAGCCCATAATGCATTGCACCATACACAGACATTGGAACACACACAAAGCATCCAGAACTGCCATGGGCGGAGATGGAACCCTACCACAGTTCTAAATCACATTACAGCAGTACGCAGTTACAGGACGCGCTACAGAGATTACTGAGCTACAACCTTCCCTAGAAGGTGGGTGACATCAGCAGCCTTGCCAAAGTTGAGTATATGGATTATATGGAGTGTGAGTAGCCTAAAAAGCATTGCTTTCTATTCAGTCAGAGACACACACACACAGATTCACACACAAATGCACACACAGTTTTCAGGTCTTGGGTTAGAAGACCTACCTATTTTATCACACTACAGCAATAAGCAGTTACAGGATGCGCAATGGAGATCACTGGGCTATAACCTTCCCAGCGGTGTATTTCTAGGTGAGTGACATCAGCAGCCTTGCCAAAGTCGAGTATATGAATAGTACGGAGTGTGAGTAGCCTAAAAAGCATTGCTCTCTACTCAGACACACACACACACACACACACACACACACACACACACACACACACACACACACACACACACACACATATACACACGCACAGTTGTCAGGTCTGGGATTAAAACAACTACCTAACTACTTTATCACCCTACAGCAGTAAACAATTACAGGGCGCGCTACGGAGATTACTGGGCTATATCTTTCCCAGAGGTGTATTTCTAGATGAGTGACATCAGCAGCCTTGCAAAGTTGAGTATATGAATTGTATGGAGTGTGAGTAGCCTAAAAGCATTGCTCTCTACACATTCAGACACACACACATGAACACAAACACACACACAGTTGCCAGGTCTGGGGTTAGCCAGGGTAGCTTGATGACACCTTCTGTATTATATTCTTTGCATTGCAGCCCACCTAGCAGTTGATGGAGTAGAGCTTCTTATGTTTGATATACCTTTGTCCCTGTTCCCCAGCTGGGGCCTTTACTGCAAAATGGATGCTGGCAAAGAGTCTTGCTACCTCAGAGAAATGGGCTATGTCAAAAAGTGACACATGGTGTTGCTTCTCTCCTCTGTGGTGTGTGGGAACTACATATTCTCTGACTGTAGCATATCATCGAGAAACTAGTGAAGTATCCTTGAGGCAGATGCCTGGAATACACACTGTGTCCCCATTAGTGCTAGAAGGTGCCTGCAATCAAAATTCAAAAAGCTGCACATACCCTAGTGTCTGCAGGGACAGGTACTCAGCTCATGTTACAAGTCGGAATATGAGGGAATATATATATATATATATATACTAACATGGTTGTTTTACAGTTTCTGTCTGTCTCTCCCCTGGATTTTACTGTAGTTAGCAACTATGGTGTACTGTCTGATTGCACAAAATGTATGTTTCTGAATCATGTTGCCATATTGTTCACCTTCATTTGCATTCGCCATGACAAATAATGTTGCTCATCTCCATGATACTAGATGGTGAGTTGTATATTATGTTGGCTGTAGCATTTTCTGCCCTAGTACTATCTTGCTACTTGACTATCTGATTTAATCCTTCCCTGCACTTTGATGCTCATTGTGCAAATTCGCCTACACTGACACATGAAACATTTCTGAATTACAGGATGGCATGTTAAGCCTTTTCTAAAGTTAAATATTAACATTTTTTACTTTTTAAAGTACCCTTTTCCCCAAAAAGGGTTGGTTTAATTTTCACAAGGGGAATTTTTTGACCAATTAAAAAAAAACCCCCCCAAGGGAAAATTTAAATCAAAAAAAAATTTTTTAGGGCTTTTTTCAATGTATTTTGGTTTTGATTTTTTAAAGGGCCTAAAATGAAAATTGGGGTTTTCCTTTATTAACCCAAAAAGACAATTGGAACACACACAAAACATCCACAACTGACATGTGTGGGTATAGAACCTCTGATTGAGGTCTATAGTACACTACAGCATAGAGCTATTATAGGAAGCTCCACAGGGATTACTAGAGATGTCCTTCCCCAAAGGTGCATTTCACAATGAATGACATCAGCAGGATTATCAAAGAAGGGCATTTCAGCTGTACTGTGAGTGACTAGCCTACAATACATTGCTCCCTACACAGACAGTGTGACACACACAAAATATGCACAACCAACATGTGTGGGTATTGAACCCCTGACCAAGGCCTATATCACACTACAGCATGGAGCAGTTATAGGTCACACCACAGGGATTACTACAGAACTTTTTCCATAATGTTGTATTTCACAATGAATGACATCAGCAGGATTGCCAAAGTAGGACATTTGAAATGTACTGAGAGTGTGTAGCCGATAATGCATTGCACCATACACAGACATTGGAACACACACAAAGCATCCAGAACTGCCATGGGCGGAGATGGAACCCTACCACAGTTCTAAATCACACTACAGCAGTATGCAGTTACAGGACGCGCTACAGATATTACTGAGCTACAACCTTCCCAGAGGTGTATTTCTAGGTGGGTGACATCAGCAGCCTTGCCAAAGTTGAGTATATGGATTATATGGAGTGTGAGTAGCCTAAAAAGCATTGCTCTCTATTCAGTCAGAGACACACACACACAGATTCACACACAAATGCACACAGTTTTCAGGTCTTGGGTTAGAAGACCTACCTATTTTATCACACTACAGCAGTATGCAGTTACAGGACGCGCTACAGAGATTACTGGGTTATGACTTTCCCAGAGGTGTATTTCTAGGTAAGTGACATCAGCAGCCTTGCCAAAGTTGAGTATATGATTTATACGGAGTGTGAGTAGCCTAAAAAGCATTTCTCTCTACTCAGTCAGACACACATTAACACACAAACACAGTTGCCAGGTCTGGGATTAGAATACCTACCTAACTACTTTATAACACTACAGCAATAAGCAGTTACAGGATGCGCAATGGAGATCACTGGGCTATAACCTTCCCAGCGGTGTATTTCTAGGTGAGTGACATCAGCAGCCTTGCCAAAGTTGAGTATATGAATAGTACGGAGTGTGAGTAGCCTAAAAAGCATTGCTCTCTACTCAGACACACACACACACACACACACACACACACACACACACACACACACACACACACACACACACGCACAGTTGTCAGGTCTGGGGTTAAAACATCTACCTAACTACTTTATCACCCTACAGCAGTAAACAATTACAGGACGGGCTACGGAGATTACTGGGCTATAACTTTCCCAGAGGTGTATTTCTAGATGAGTGACATCAGCAGCCTTGCAAAGTTGAGTATATGAATTGTATGGAGTGTGAGTAGCCTAAAAGCATTGCTCTCTACACATTCAGACACACACACATGAACACACACACACACACACACACACAGTTGCCAGGTCTGGGGTTAGAACACCTACTTAACTAGTTTATCACACTACAGCAGTACGCAGTTACAGGATGCTCTACAGAGATTACTGGGCTATGATTTTCCCAGAGGTGTATTCCTAGGTGAGTGACATCAGCAGCCTTGCCACAGTTGAGTTTATGAATTGTAAGGAGTGTGAGTAGCCTAAAAGCATTTCTCTCTACACAGTCAGAGACAGACAGACAGACACACACACAAACACACACTCACACAGTTGCCAAGTCTGGGATTAGAACTACTACCTAACTAGTTTATCACTACAGTAGTATGCAGTTATGAGACGCACCATGAAGATTACTGAGCTACTGCTTTCCCAAAGGTGTATTTCACATTGGATGACCTCAGCAGGCTTGTAATAATACTGCTATGGGGAGGGCGGTATGTACATGGGCCATAACACATTCATGTAGGGGTTGACATGCCACATGTGGGTACACACGGGGTCATATGTCACAGGTACGTGTATACAGCTACTAGATGACTATTTCCTTGTACAGTCATGTTGCACAGCTGGCAAGTGCACCACATAGTCTGTCATGCTGACAGATACTGGTGGCTAGTATCTCCAGTGATCGACATCTGCACCTCATATGTTTGGGGCACTTTGGTTGTGTGCTGGTTGGGACAGGGCCGGATGGCTCCTGGTCACAGTCACCCTCATCCACACATCTATGTCCGTCTACCTTTGGCTTATTATAGTGTGTTGTCCTTACATATGTGTCTGTATAACTTTCCACTGTGTGTGAAAGGCAGGAGTGGTGCATGCTGACATGTGTCTGCACTAAGAACTGTGAATGCCAGATATGTCTGGTCCACTGGTGTTTGCAGACATGGCCTTCATGCATTTAGGTGTGTGAGCATGCCCAGTATGACCTTTCAGTATGTTTTTGACTGACATTGCCTTCATTCCTCTAAGTGTGTGAGCATACCCAGTATGGCCATCTGTATTGCATGTGTGGATCAAGTCCAGCTAGTTTGTACTGCAGTGCTGACCTTTGTGTTGTACACTGACAGGTAGTATGCTGTATCTGCAGGGTATCCATCGGTCATTTGGCATTTACTGTTGCTACATTTCTGCATAGCGGGGGGGGGGGCGCACCTGACTGTTTCTACATTTCTACAAGGAGTGGGGGGGCACACCTGACTGTTACTATGTGTACGCAGGATGGGGGGGGCACACCTGATACTTGTACCCATTTGCTAGGACTGTATTTGTATGTCAGGTACTCCATTTCAGTCTGTAGTCTTACCTATCGTGCTGGCTAGAGGCATACCAGTGTACTACAGATCTTAGCTTTAATTACCTGCATATTAGTTTCAGATTTACTAGCACTTCACAACTTACATCCCACTGCCTGGCCTGCTGTAGTCTGTTTGTGTAGGCCTGGGGGAGGGGTTACACATAGGGCACATTCAGAGGCCATAGTACAGCAGTTGTTTGTGTTTGTCTACACCTGTCCTGCTGGCTGAGACTGTTGTAGAATATGTGAACCTTCCTGACTGGCATGTGTGGGTCTTATGGACACACATGTCACTCAGCCCATTTCCTGCAGTGGGTTTTATCACACTGTGTAGTACTGGCTACTATGGTGACTCCAGTATGTGTTACAGATGTCATGGTGCCACTATGGGTGTCTACTGTCTCCTGCCATATCATTCAGCCACTCAATTCCCTTGCATGCCCACATCCATACCATAGCTACAGGTAATAACACATTCTACTCCATTTGGCAATTGGTAGGTTGATTGACTTACCTTGAGGGTGTGCCAGACTTGAAGATGGTGCTGGAAGGCTGCGTATGTTGGATGTACATAGTACACTCCGTATACATGGTTGAGCACAGATAGTTTCATGTTTGGCATCCCTTTTACTGTCTGTGCGAGTCAGAGAGAGGTGTCATTCCCTGGGTCCCTACTGTGTCAGTGCATATGCTATGCATTGCTTCTTTGCCAAGGTCAAGGCACACTGGGCATGCCTCCTTCTGCCTACTGGGGGAGGCTCAGGTTGTTCCTCCTCCGAGTCACTCTGTGTCTGTGCAGGCCTTCGCATTTGTGGGGGGCTGTGTGGCTCTGTCCCATGCTGTTCCTACTACAGCTGTTTCCACAGGATCATATTGTATAGCATAGCACATACCATAACAATTTGGGTACATGTAACTGGTGAATACTGCAAGGCTCTACCGGATGTGTCCAGACATGGGACTGTGACCTGAGCATCCCAAACACACACACTCTATTATATGTCTGGCCTGTGTGTGTGCCTCAATATGGCGTTGTTGTTCAGGTGTGTGTGCATTTTTGAAGGATGTCATCGGCCACGGCTCCAGTGGGTTCCCAGCATCCCCCACTAGGTGACCGTAGGGGATGTCTACAATGGCAAATCTGTGGTACAGCTGCGTCAGATGCCATATGTGTGAATCGTCATAGCTTCCAGGGCAGCCAGCACACACATTCATTATAATGCCCTGGGCATCACATACAACCTGGCAGTTGATGGAGGGGATGCCCCTATGGTTGATGTAGGCCGGCACAGCTCAACAATTTGCTGTAGGAGGTCTCTGTCCACCCTATAGTGCTCCACTATCTCCAGCTCATGTAGTCCCTGGTAGGTTACCTTGGGTCTGTACAATCTTCTCCATCTCCTCACTCTGGGTTGTTCATCAGCATTCACATCCTCACCACCCTCAGCCTCTTGCACATGATGTTCTATGTTACCTGCTGCAGCCCTTCAAATTTTGTAAGTTTATTTGTTAAAATTTCACCGTATGTATACACCAGTGGTGTAGAGTGTGTAAAAAACAGAGGGGAAGGTGTTTGCTTAGTTTATAGTAGTGTTCTGGGCTGTGCTGGTTTGCTGTCTGTGTAATTGGCTGATTCTGATACATTTCACCTGCCAGCTAAGCTAGTTCTCCTTGATTACCTTCCTACTGCTGTTTTCCCTTCCCATTGCCTCCCTGTTTAAGCCCCTGTGCGCGCCGTACAGAATGCTCAATTGTGCACAGAGCTGCTATTTCCTGGTTTAACTTCCCTTTTCTTCCTGTAAAACCTGGTGCGTGGCATGCACACCCCTTCTTACACTTTGTAAAGAGTGCTAGGCAGGTTTAAACAGACCCCTAGCTTAGCTGTGCTAAGCTAGGAGCAACCCTATGCCACAGGGCTTCAATCTGCTTACAGTATGCCTGACATACATCCCCATGATGTCACCTACATCCTAGTCTTGCACCCAGCTATTTACACTCTTACACTCTTGGGACCTGCCTCACACCCTGGGAAAAACTGGGATTCACTAACCTTTCCCTCATTTGCATAGGATCGCCTGCTAATACATAGTTATATCTCCCACACTGAGCCTCCCCCCTTAGCAACCATTACTCACTGGCCAGGTTGTTTTATGCCTGCCCTTGACTTGCATGGCAAAATACTGATTTTAGTTAGAATGCTTCTTTTAGGTTTATTTTATTACCCGCCCCCCCCGCCCCCTCCACCGATCTCATTTGCACGCCACTGCCCTATGCTTAAACAGCCGATATCGGCAAAAAAAAAAATAAAGTTTTTTTTTTTAAAACAGTTTGCAATGCCAATGGCCTTTTACTTGGCCATCGGCATGCTTCCTCAATAATATGCAGACTTTATTTGGAGCTGTCATAGCACCGTTTTGTAGTTTGCAGAAATGTACTCGGTTACTAACCGAGTACATTTCTGCAGACTGCACTCATTCTGCATTGACAGCTGCCGGCTTCCTGGATCGCAGATTATCCCCATTTGCATGGTTTTCACCTGCAAATGAGGTTAATTTGCATACAGGAGCTTGGTCCATGCAGGATTAGCCTAAGAGATCACGTGCAGATCCCGGGAGCTTGTTCCTGGATCGCACGTCGGCCAAATTGCAGAAAATAGCTCTTAGACTAATCCTGCATGCTATAAAGGGCTTTGTAAATCAAGGGGACTGTCTCTTTGGTACTTCCAGAGTGTATTGAACCTGTCTCTGCCTCTCATAGTCATCTCCTGTGACCAACTCCTCCATAGAATCATCACCAGGCACCTCTACTGCTGACACTGGGATGTTCTCCTCCTGGGTGACTCACCTCCGCTGTATCTATCTGCATAGCAGAATGTTATTTAATAGTGCATGCACTGTAAGTATTTTACTGCATGTCCTAAAGTTATTCAACATCGCACTATCATAGACAGCTAGAAAACTGGGACCTTAAGCAGTCTAAACATATGTTTAACAATAATTCAGATCTGTGACAGGGTAGCATTGTATGCCTTCTCTGCTGTGGTATCTAGGTTTCTTGTTGCTATAGTAAAACTCAAATGGCAAAGAATCCAGTACATAGTGGAGTACTTTCATTCAATATTTATTTGGTAGGGAAGGAAAACACATACTTTGGGTTTCTTATTAGTCCCATATGTCATGGCTCCAGGGCATAAGCATCATTGCAATAAGGTGGTCCTCTGGAAAATTCCCTGCACACACCATTTATATACATTACATCTGTGCTTGGTATGTAAAGTGTGGACTCAGAGCCAGGGTAGCTTGATGACACCTTCTGTATTATATTCTTTGCATTGCAGCCCACCTAGCAGTTGATGGAGTAGAGCTTCTTATGTTTGATATACCTTTTTTCCCTGTTCCCCAGCTGGGGCCTTTACTGCAAAATGGATGCTGGCAAAGATTCTTGCTACCTCAGAGAAATGGGCTATGTCAAAAAGTGACACATGGTGTTGCTTCTCTCCTCTGTGGTGTGTGTGGGAACTACATATTCTCTGACTGTAGCATATCATCGAGAAACTAGTGAAGTATCCTTGAGGCAGATGCCTGGAATACACACTGTGTCCCCATTAGTGCTAGAAGGTGCCTGCAATCAAAATTCAAAAAGCTGCACATACCCTAGTGTCTGCAGGGACAGGTACTCAGCTCATGTTACAAGTCGGAATATGAGGGAATATATATATATACTAACATGGTTGTTTTACAGTTTTTGTCTGTCTCTCCCCTGGATTTTACTGTAGTTAGCAACTATGGTGTACTGTCTGATTGCACAAAATGTATGTTTCTGAATCATGTTGCCATATTGTTCACCTTCATTTTCATTCGCCATGACAAATAATGTTGCTCATCTCCATGATACTAGATGGTGATTTGTATATTATGTTGGCTGTAGCATTTTCTGCCCTAGTACTATCTTGCTACTTGACTATCTGATTTAATCCTTCCCTGCACTTTGATGCTCATTACGCAAATTCACCTACACTGACACATGAAACATTTCTGAATTACAGGATGGCATGTTAAGCCTTTTCTAAAGTTAAATATTAATGCCAACAGCCTAATGAATAAATGACAACTATTTATAGGAAAATAAACAGTGTTTAAGAGATTCAACAATAGCTTATTTACATGGCGTGGGGCAAGAAAATAAAATTCAGAACAAATGACATTGATTCTTTTCAAAGGCTTCAAGACTTAAACTTGATCAGTCGCAGTGATATAACACAGCAACAAAAACATATTATATGGTCATAGTTCTGCTGAGTGTTTCTTTTTTGGAAATTAGAAATTAAAGGCATCAACAGATATTATTTTCCATGTCTGCAAAATGAAATTCCATGCTAGTGTCATTTACCTGAGGTGACAAGTAATTAAGGATATTTTTCAGATTGCTGCTTTACTGTTAGCACCAGAACTAAGTTCCTAGATAACAACTCTCTTCTCCCTTTCTGTTGCCTGTTGGGAAGCACCAGAACTAAGCTCCTAGATAACAACTCTCTTCTCCCTTTCTGTTGCCTGTTGGGAAGCTTCCATAATGATTTTTGAGTCACTGTGTTTATGAAATGATGATAAACCAATGTTAACTTGTTTGGAACTGTCATCTAGATGACTGTTGTAGTTTATCCCCTCTCTTACAATGATTATGACTTAACCAACAGCCTGTTTTACTAACATGTAAGGTTAACCAAAAAAGATTTCTGCCTACAGCTACCCATGCTGGTCCATGATAGATGACCATTATTCCACAATTTTTTGTCGGTGCAGAGACTGGTTGCCATTTCCTTTATTCCTCCTGTGCAGAGACTGAATATATTAGCTCATTCATACCTATAGTGCCTTTATTTCTGTACTGCCACTTTAACTATAGTGCCCTATGAAATCTGGAATTTTTTTTGTGACTGTCTTAACTAAGTGACTTACCGCATCATAATAGGTAGCAAATGGATATACAAAATGTGAGATCAAAATGACTCTACAACTGTTAATTGAGGATGGACTGCAAAGGAAATAATAATCACTATTTTCATTTAATCTTCATATTCTCGTAACTGAGAGAGCCATATGTTGTCAAGATTCATAGTGCCAAACTACTGTCCTAGGAAACAGAAAAATACATTGTCACTGTTACCCATCAGGTGAGGCATTAAGCTGAGGTTCCATGGGTCTATATTAGATAATCGAAAGTTTGAAAGTTCGACTACCATATGGTCAACACCATGTGATCTAACTTTCAAAAGTTGGAATATCTAATAAAAAAAAAAAAAAACTACACAAAACACCTACCTGAATGCTCTAAGCAGGGGGGCAAGCCCACCCTCCACCCTCCACACCCCCACTCTTTAAATATACCAACTCCGAGATCGCACTACGGTACAGAAAAGGGAAATCTTCCCATTCCGTTCTGTACAGATAAATCGGTTATAATGTTCGAACATTCAAAACTCCGATCATATGGTGTTGACCATATGACATTCGAAATTTTGAATGTTTGAACATTCAATATAGACCCGGTTCCACTTGCTTATAAGGTCACAGCTCAGGTGGATATAAAAGATCTAACAATGCCTCTTGAAAAGTATAAGGGAATTTATAGACTTCTCACCTGAAAATAGGCTACACCTTGTATGACTAACTGGTTAATAAAACATAAACAATAAACAATGAGAAATGTGAATTACAGCTGGTTTGCACTGGAGGAACAGGTGCAAGGATAACAACTGAACCTTCTTTTTCTGATCTCTTTTTTTGAATGCAAACATCTACAGTACCTCTAATTCTGCCTCTGAAAGTCTTTTATTCACAGTATTTTAACAGCATTTACAGTACAAGAGGGCATTGTCAGGGCTCAGGCTTAGTTAAAAACAATCATTTGCCTTTTCTTCTCTCCATATAACCTTGCTTCCTTCCTTAAATTAGTAATCGTTCCTGCACAGTGCTTATGTTTGCATTACAATACTCTTTTACCACGTTCACAGTACAATGTATTTGGTATTACTTGCATTAAAGGTAATAATCTGCTCACTTCACAACTACAACATTTTATTTACAAAAACAGTTTATCCTTAATAGCAATACAAAGCTATATAAATATTACTGTAAATGGAAACTCAAGATTAAAACTGACATTTAGACAGGAAGTCTTCCTTATGAAAGGGAAAAAAAGCA